>NW_009913527.1:1002-14729 GCF_000696875.1 Nestor notabilis | reverse complement strand
CCATTCAGAAGGACAGAAGCTGAAGCCTTGAGAAATGACAGTGAAACTATGTGCAGCCACGTCAGAGATTCAATTCTTAGTTTATGCTCGCTATGACCACATGTAAAAAATGTGAATAAGAGTCACATTTCCAGTCTACTGATCTTGGACTTCAACTCCCAGAACGGACTTGAAGAATAATTAGGACAACCTGAGGACCAATGAGGTTTAGAGTACTCTGAATTATGCCTTCTGCTATAGACTTCTGGAGTGTCCTGGGCTGCTCGTCTAATCCCAATCCTCAGCACAAACTGCCTCATTCCTCAGAAGCCTCCTGCCACATGAGGGAACCTTGTTTTAGGAGGCATGTTCAGTTGCTTCTTTAGAGGTTCATTTATATTTCTGATGACAATGGAAAACACTTAGACTCAAGTTTCAAAAAGGAGCCCGTGGCTCCAACATTCAACTTTAAATAAGCCTACTGTGCTTGCTGGAAACCTCTGAGAAGCTCAGCAGAAGTCACTCTGGATTTTGTGAGAGTTTTGAGCCACTTCAAGCTATGCTGTGTAGTTCCAAGGGATTCCTTACCAGGATTATACAAGAAGAAGAAACTTCTCTGTAAATTTTGAATAAGCTCCGAGGTAGGGCCTTGGGAGTTTGGCCAGTGCTAAATGAATACAACAATCGATAAAGCTTATAGCTATATACTCTCCTACCATGCCTCAATACCTGGATTCCAGGAGCTCCCTATAGAACTGCACACAGACCAGATTGTTATGATCAATACTGGAATGTGGTATAATGCAGCACTATTAATGCAACTGGCCCATAGAAGTCAAAAGAAGTTCTGCCATTTACTTCACTCAAGCTAGGATTTCACCTAATGTGTCTTTTCCAACTCTAGTATCTGTGATCCTGAGCACACTACCAAATTGCCAATGGGATCTGCCAACCATCACAGTCTCTGATTTGTCAAGTACTCCTATTTGTATTCATCACCTCTCTGTCATGTAAAGGATTCCAGTAATAAGCTATTAAAGACATTTAATGCCACCAATTTAAAACTGAAAAACACAAACTACTGAGGTGGTGAAGTTGCCAGAAGAGACATCAGGCCCTATGTTAGAATATCTGATTCATCAACTCCTATATGTGCAAAGCCTGCAGATTGGATAATTATAGCTCCATCAGTGAATAGTGTATTTATTAGACCCAAATTTGGTGCAGTAATAGAAGCAGAATAGAGACTAACATCATCAGGGTGTTCACAGAGAGATTGCCATGGTACGAAGAGCTGACAAATGTGGACAAATAAGGATGGCTTACTAAAACTCAGGTTTTGTGAGAGGTGCACCCACTTTCAGTGCCGCTACCTAATAGTTACTGTGCAATATGGTGCAGTAATATTACACAGCGATTAAGGCATAGAAGATTCTGTTATACTTGTTACTTAGCAAAGCTCAAAATCCCCGCTCAACACTTAATCAGATAAAGATACTGTTTTCTAGTCATTTCACTTGACAAAACAAGGAGGGTCTCAAATGCCACTTATTCTTACTAAGTCACTAATGATGGAGAAAATACAGATAGCAAGATTGTTACTCTAGTCTGGTATCAATTGTCTGTGCATGTTAATGCTTTTTTATGCACATAGAGTAACAAGTTACGGATGTTTGAAAAATTATGACAAATGAGATAATAGCCCAACACTAGAGGTGGCTGCAATGAATTGCATTTTGGTTACAGCTCTGTGGTAAGGCACCTGAATTATATGGAGTGAAAACTAAGTAAAGGGTGATAGGGTGATTGATAGTCCCACTTGGCCCATACAGGGAAAATGCAGAAAAAAAATCTTCAAAAAGGTATTGTGAGAAACCTAAACAGACAAGGTCCCCAAAAGTCAAGATAAAGCTCAGTCCTGTAAGTCAAAGTGCAGAATTAGTTATAGTAATGAAAATTTCCTGAAAACTTGAAACTGTTGAAGTTTACCCTTCCTTACACTTCTTGCCGATTCCTGCAATAATTAATACGTAGCAAGCTCCACTAGGTGTTTGGCTCAGCTAGGTGCATCCCATTGAAAGGTTTCTCCTATTTGATTCTCACTGTTACAGCTCAAGACTGAGTAGCACTGCACGTATACCAGTTCTGACAATAAATTTGGTGGTTTGGGGGGTTTTGTTGTTTGTTTTATTTTTTTTTTTTGTTAAAAATGTTTCTGAATTCTCAGCAAGCTGAAAGGCAAAGGCAAGCACTGCTTTTTGTCACATTCAGTGTCTAATGTAATTCAAAATATTCATCTACTTCAGGGCTTTTTTCTGCATATCTTTTTTTTTTTTTTTTTAATGAAGTACATTTTTGGAGAAAAGCATCCACTTAAGCAATATTGAGACACTTTAATTTGGGCAGGGATCAGATGACTCCAGGGGTACCTTCAGTCTATTATTCTGTAATTCAAAATGTCAAAAAAATCTTTCAAAAGTCATTCAAACCAATCCTGTGAATTGATAGAAATATATCATTTTTCCCTGTTTAACTAAATCTATATTTTTCAGGATGAAAAATTGACTGCAAATTTTCATCCAGCTCTAATTGAAGTTTTTCTCTGAAAACATTCATAGAACTACACTTTTGATTTTACCCCTTCAGGAAATAACCTGTTTGCAAGTCAATTTATCAAAATTATGCTTCCCAATACAGAAAATAATAAAGTATTTCAGATACCTCTCTTGCACTATTTTTAAAAGCAGTAGAATTAGGAAGAGAAGAAAAGAAAGAAAAGACAACAATATATTTTAGAGCTTCTTTAAGTCTTTAGAACCACATCCTACAGCAGGCTTCTGTTAACATCACTAAATTTATCTGATTTTTCTTTATAGGTCATACAAGCTGAGATAAACTTTAAGAAGTAGCTTATGTCACATTGTTTAACTATATAAAGGTTATTTAACAAAATGCAAAAGATTCCCAAAAACTACTAACACGAAATATGTATCACTATTAAACATTTGAAAATTATTTATTGTTTCTAAGAAGAGAAAAGGACCTAGCTGCATTCAATGTATCTTACTTCTCAATAAATTTTTCACAGGTTTTAATGATGCCTTCTTGGAGGTCAGAAGGCAATCTTTTACCCAAAATCTTAACATGTTTCCTTCAATAAAAATAGATATATTTAGAATATTTTATAAGGCAATGAAGCCAACACAGATTCTTCTAGTTTATTTAATTATTTAACATTTGGACAATACTTTGCAAGCATAATATGCTATTATTTTTAGGACTACTTGTGCATACAGCATTATCAGCAAGATATGAATAAAATGCTCTCAGCTTTGCAAGCAATTTTCTTGATTAATTTCTTTGTATAAAGCAGCAGAGGGAGCTCATACATTATTTTTGGTGTATCACACAAAAATGATAAATTACACGTGCACACACATGTGCACACACACGCACGTCTTGGTGACAGACCCATGTAGGTATGTACACATGCAGTCAGCCCTGGGATGAACTACTGCACAGCTACAGTGGCTGTGCCTGCACTAGTCATGCAGACCAATAGGAGCAGATATGTACAGCAAAAGAGTTGGGAGTGAGCACTGCATGTCCACCACACACATCTTCCAGGGTGTTCTTCCCAGACTAGCTGCAGCCTGCTCCCATAGGCTGAGCTGTCCATTTGTGGCTTGAGCATGTTCAGGGGGCTCCTGGAGTGCTTTTTCCAGCTGGATTTTACCAAAGAGAAACCCAGCTGGCATGTTCTGACATTGCTCTGGGATGCAAACTGAAGCTCACCTGGTGGAGTGATCAAAAAGCAGGCATCAACCGCATGCACTCGATCCAAACCAAAATAAAGCTGTATTAGAAACTTCTAGGTACCCTACCTGAGCTGATTTCAGGTGTGTAAGAAATTAAATGGATTACTTCAATTTAGGCAATTGTGTTCTGCCTGAGCATTATGTTAGACACCTACATGCTTTTCTGAATTCTCCCCTCAATCTCTGTAATGTTTGCAGGAGATGTTTAATGCTGGAGGTGCCTGTGAAAGAAGTGCTGAAGTCTGTTAAAGGACTGGGAAAACTTCCTAAAACTTCTTGTTTGTGTCTGGTTGAAGGAGCTCTTGGGAATGTAAGCCCTCAGCTGGCCCCCTGAAATCTATAAATCTGAGGTTCAAGGAAGGCTTAACAGACTTTCCAACCCTAACTATTCTATGATTCTATGACTTGCACTTAGCAAACCCTAGCACTGAACAACACAACTATAATTGTTATTTCCTTTAAGAGTACGTAGCCTATATCCTCTTCAACATGCTGGGCCAGCCAGTGCCTTGAGAGCATGATTTGTCTTCCCTAGGCACTCCTGTGAAAGTCTAGGAGGAAGCAATGGGTAGCGGATAATGTGGGGACTGTGCTCTAGTGAATGGCAAAGCCATAAGGAAGAGTTTTGTCCAATGGACTATCCTGTATCCTCCTATACACAGACGAGCACCATTGAGGGAAAAAACTAGAAATAGTATGATATAGTCTGCTGATACCTTTTGTTTCCAGGCTGGGCAGAGGTACCATGAACTTTGTGCTTTGGCTTGATGCTTTTGCTTCCAGACCTGGACTGAGCAGACATGAAAATGGCAATAATGGGGCTGAAAAAAGCCAGCAGAGGTTGGGAGATTGAAGACGCATTGGGAGGGATGAGAGTGGGGCGGCAGGGAACAAGGTGGGAAAATGAGACACCAAACTGCACAAACGCTTTGTGATTTAAAATAATTCTCTATTTATGGTGGGGCTTGGAGCAAAAGGAATAGGTCTGGGGAGAATTACTTGTCATATCTAAACCAGCTGGCCAAACTCGTAGTAAAAAGCCCATATAACCATCATTGAGAGAGAGGAAAAGCCACATTGTTTTTATTTGTCTGTAGAGCAATATGTGTCACCGTATAAATAGTAACTAATAATAATAACATGTGCTGCAGCACTTCTGTGATATTTTTCAATAATTACTGTTGTTGTAAAGGAGTTTAGTATGAAGTAAAACATCTCTATGAGGGAAAAAATTGCTTTTTTCCCTCTGATATTTGTGTGACTGAATTAAAAATATGTAGATACATTGAGTCAAAAAAACTTTATTCGTAGTTCAAGCCTAAAATCTCAAGCTGAACACCTTGAAAAATCTCTCATCTACATTGTTCTCTCATGTGTTATGAGGACTTTTATTTCCTTTTAACAGCAGTAAATCGTCAAATCAAAGAGGCTTATATTGCACATACCATTGCAAGACATGCTCACAATGTAACGTCAGAATGAACTATTTTTTAACCTAATATACAACAATTTAGCAGCATTAGAAGAACATAAAACAGATAAAAGTATAGCTTTTACAGCCATTCATCAATGGCCTTTTTTTGAAGAGTGCAGATACCTCCTCAGGCTAACCATACATCTCTCTATTTCACATAAATACACAAAGTGACAGGGCTTCCAGTCAAAATAAACATTTGCTCAGTGTATACCTGATTTCCACTCATTTCATTCAACAAGAAAGATACTGAGGTTAACAAACACACTAATCTCTCATCAGCTCTAGGGATGAGGATGTGCCATATCCACCAACTTGTGATTGAGTGTGTTCACAGTTTGCTGTTCCTGTGGATTTCCATGTCTTTGTATCAGTACTATTTAAAAGACAAACAAATAAACAAGCCCCAAGGTGGATCCAGCCAAAATTACTCAGATTTTAGAACATGAAAATTGCTCAAGGAAGAGAGGACAGTGTTTCAGATTTGGTAACAGTGAAAGTAGCAAGAAGGATCGCTGAAGAAAGCATCATTTGGGGGAGAATGAAGCACAAGGTGACATAAAGATGTTCACGAAAAAGAATTGCATGTAATATTGAACAACACAAAGCACCCACAATTCAGGGCTAAAATATTCCAAATCTTTCAAGAGTCTGAGGTATCTAAGTACCACCAGATTTGAGGAAATCTATGGTACCTCAACCAGAAAGTCATGTTTTTGCAGTTGTGGCTCTGGCTGCATTGCCTCTAAACCCTCTATGGAAGGAAACATGGTCCTGTTTCCTCAACCCATTTCTCCAGCAGTTCAGTAGCTGAAAGGAGAGAAGGAACTGAATGCAGCTGTCTTACCTCCTGGGACAGGGCTCATTGAGCATCGCTGCACCCATAACCATCAGGGCTGGCTCCCTTGCCAAACCCAGGCTGAGAAGATCTAATAGATCCGCTCTGACTCATACACCTGGCTTGCTAAGCCTATAGTCTGATGCTTCTCCCAGTAAAATAAGTAGTTTTGACACACAGTGATCTCACACTAGGATTTCACACCAGTCTACTGAACAAAACATAGACTGAAGTATTTTAACAGTCATGATGTTAGTTAAACCTGATTAACGGATTATTTTCCAATGACATCACTTCTTTATTCTATTTACAAGCTAAATAGCCCAGCCGCTCAATTGGTAAATGCTCATTTTCCTCCATCTTAATTAACTAAATATTCTTTTACTTAAACAATCCCTCATTTTTCCATAGACACAGTAACAAATCCATTAGCAGGGTCTATCTGAGATCAGGGATCTTTTATTTATGAGGACGAGACCAAACAGTTACTATTTTTTAATGTTTTTATTTTCCTTGATACTGTACACCGTGTAATGGCTGTGGTCCAAACAGTAATCACACAATGGGTGCTGTTCCTTCTTTCTTGACCTATCACACTCCACATGATTTAATCCATTGTTTTGGATGTTGCTGATGATTTATTGTACAAAAAATGTAAATGATCTGGATGGCAGATGTTTTATATTTTCTGACCATTCATTTTCAGTGGGAATGTAATTAAAATTTATGAAGTGTATCTGCTGAATTGCATTGGCAATTGATGATCTCCTCCAGTGCTGTCTGTCTGGAGATGATGAGTGATTGTGGACAGTGAGATGTGTTGACAAGGGCAGAAACAGACGTGATGTTACTGTCATGAGTAAGGCTACCTGCAAAAAGGCTGCCGGTTTTTTTCTTCCTTTTTTCCCACAGGAAGAAGGTGGCAACCAGAGCTGTCTTTCTTCTTGCAAAACAGAGTACAAAGGCTCTGTGTACTCCTGAAAGCTGTCACTCTTCACAAGTGCAATCTCTGTCTCTCTCAGCAATGGGCATCTGGAAGCCACAATATCACTTACAACAACCCATGTCAAGGATATTAATTAAATTCCTTATGGCCACCCAGAGAAGCTAATGAGTATAAATTTCACAACATCCCAACTCATAAGGCAGCACACTTAACCTTTTCAATGTTGATATCCTTCCTCCAGGAGGGAAGTAAAACTGTTTGCCAAAGAAGTGTTGTAAGGACGAATAGGGAAAGGAGGAGATGCTTGGTCTGCCACAGTTTGAAACAGAAACAGATTGGAACTAGATCTGCCTGATTTATATACTTTACAAGCCCAAAACAGAATGGGAAGGGTTGTTTGCAGAACTGAGATCTGGGTAACATTTTGCACAGAGCCCTTACCACTATGAAGCTGAGTGGATCTCCTCACCCCAGCCCCTTCCAGATCCATGTGCAAGTCCAGCAGCTCTGTTTTTAACCCCAGTGAGCTATGCTTACTAAATTTTTACTTCCTTCTGCTCTTGAAGCAGCATACGTCTTACGTTTCTGAGTGCTGTGGAAGAAAGAATATGTAATTACTACCAACCTACTATGTCATTCCCCCTATAACAAATGTACAAACAGCATAGATTAGGATGTAGTCAGCAATGTAAGTGCTATAGGACCCACAGTTAGAACTGTGGAGTTTGACACCCATCCTTCTCATCAGGGATTTTAATCACTTGAATGTTTAAAGTGCTTTCTTAATCCACAAACCTCATTTAGTATGACAAGCATTAGACACTAATAAAAACGCCTTCACTCTTAAGTCATGTGTCCACTTCATTACCAGAGGTTGGTAAATGAAGATTTTTTTTCCAAAAGCAAACCCCAAAGGTAGTTTGTCACAAATGCCCCAGTTCCAGTCACACTGCACTTACTGACACCACGTCCAGTGAATTCCACCAGGAAAGACGGAGTCTGAATGAAGGTGATTGCAGCTATCAGTGGATGAGCCCTTCTCATGCTGAAGTCTGTAGGCATTTTGCCATTCATTTCAAAAGCAAGCATTACAAGCTCCAGAACTAATCCAAGCTTCAGGCCTGGTGGTGATTGTGACATTTGAAAGTGCATGATTCAAAACAGACAAGGGATTGAAATAGCAGGTGCAGCAGATGGTCAAGTTCCTGTTAGACAAAGGCATTTTTGATTCATCCATGTATGCTCCCAGCTCTGCTGCTTCTGCATGTCTCTGGCCTGTGATGAGGAACTGTGGCAGGAGAGGAGAAAGTGAAGTGGGAATGGGGACACAAGGTCTGGTTAGGCAGATTTTGGAAAAACACAAAGAGTAATACAGATACTGTTGGCAGACCTCATCCTACAAGAGGCTTAGCAAATACTGCAGAGCTCTGGGAGCCAGGTAAGGTTAACTTAATCCTTTGGCTTCATTGCTGTCTTATTGTGTGCCTCAGTTTACCTATCTCTACTCTTAGGCAATAACCCTTACCTGGCTTTTTATGTCAAAACTTCAATCATTCATGATGTCAAAGGGCATTCAGCACCTCACAGAAGGCCCAGTGCACCTGCATTAGTTAGCCATAAATCATGGGAAACAACACTTTGAAGTGTCAGAGAGATTTAATGTGGGATACTGAACAGAAGGGGAATATGATGAACTGAGCCCCAAGCCCCATATAAGGAATTTAAAATGTACCTTCCCCTTAAAAGTGTCAGCAAATGAAGAAAAACAAGAGTGGGGAAGGCCCAAAGGCAGCAACTTTGAATGCTTTAGTTTTCTCTATTGACTTTAATTAAGCTCACCAAGGATTGCAGGCCTGTCACTTGGGGAACCTTTCCATAAAGAAAAAAGGAGTTTGCTCCCCAGGTGGGTTTTCCCAAGTTTCTCTGGCTCTTACCACAATATATGCCTGGCATCCATGACAGGGTCGTCAAAAATAATAGCTAAGGAATTCACTGTCTGTCATTCCAGAATAATTATGTATGGGGCTTTACTTGCACTTGAGATGGGTTATATATCTCATTGAGAAAATCCATGTAGACTAAAATATATATTTATATGTATGCACGTGATATATGGAGGTTGTGCAGATTAACAGGCAAATAAAGATTATGGGGGAATAGAAGTCTGTATACATGCATGTGAAAGATGTCAAGAAAGTGGGTGGAGAGAACTGTCATTCCAAGGTTTGTTAATTACAAAATGCATTAATGTTTTATTAGCCATTTATCAGTAATTAATCACCTGCTTTGATGTAAAATTCAGGCTTACAAATGCACCATGGAAATCATCCCCTAAATATGACCCAAGTTCTAAGGGTCAGAAGAAGCATTGCAAAGATAGCAGCATATTCCCCTCAGCTGGCTGGAAAGGACTTCTGATGCCTCAGCATTGTGCCTGTGTCTATGCATGCAATAGCTTTTGGGTGCCTGTAAAGTCAAAATAGTATGGTTAAAAAAAAAAAGAAAAGAGCTTGCAAGCAGAAGGGGAGGAGGTAGTATACTCACTGGTATTCTTCAGGTGCACAGTTTGAATAAAAATGCAAAACAGGATGCTCCCATTCAGTAAATATTATCATTTTTATTCACTCATTAATTAAGTTGCCTAATTGCTGCTGTCAAAAGACTCTTGAGTTTGTGACTGGGGTTTTTGCACTGTTTTGATAGTAGCTGAAGAAGGAAAAAGGCAGTATCACTCTGCTTGCTCTTTACCTGATAATAAGGAGGCACTGGTTACAGGAGATCATAACGAAGCTGCAGAGTTTACACATGGAAAAAGACAGATATTTCCAGGAAAAAGAGGAAGGGGGAAGGTCAGTTTTATGAAATCCATCAGATGTTATTTCACCAGTGTGAGCGATGTAGCTTGTGCATTATCATTTCATTCATTACTCCATGAAAATAATTTTTATGCAAAATATTTCCCCTGTTTTAATCTAACTTCCCCAAGAGGGCCCAGAAATGGAAATGGACTTGAGCCATGTCAGCCAACAAAATCATAAATATTTTTTTCTAGATCTGTCTCCAAAGGATTATTTTAAGCTGGTATAGGAACCATCTCCTCCGGGACACTAGATTGACAAATAACCAATGCTTATGGTTCATTATGCATACATTTCTGAGACAGCCCCTATTCACACCAGGATGATGATCAGTCCCATGTCACTCAAGACTTTCTCAGAACTGATGCCCACTTTACTGCAGGCATCTTACATCTCTATGTATATCACCTCAGTATCACACTGATGAAGTGCTATATTCATGATACATGAAGGTGTCTTCGCAAATGCCCACTGTGAAAACATGACTGATCCTGCTGACAAAGGTCAGGACCACCAATAACTGCTTATTGATTCTCATGACTAAACAGACTAAGTGGAATACAGCTTTCAGCACAGGTTATTGAGAATGGGCTCTGGTACCTCTGGAGTCAGATTGTTACATGCATGACAATGCCTGTAAGGAGGTGTCGTGGTTTAAGCCCAGCCGGCAACTCAGAACCACGCAGCCCCTCGCTCACTCCCCCCACTCTTCCTTCCTCCCCCCGCTCCCGGAGGGATGGGGAGGAGAATCGGAGGAATGTAACTCCCACGGGTTGAGATAACAGCACTCCAGTAACTAAGGTATAATACAAACCACTACTGCTACCAATAATAATGATAAGAGGAATAACAAGGGAAAAGGACACAACCGCTCACCACCCGCCGACCGATACCCAGCCCGACCCGAGCAGCGATCTGGCCTTCCGGGTAACTCCCCCCAGTTTCTATACTGGGCATGACGTGCTGTGGTATGGAATAGCCCTTTGGCCAGTTTGGGTCAGGTGTCCTGCCTCTGCTTCCTCCTGGCTTCCCCTCCTCTCTGGCAAAGCATGAGACTGAGAAAGTCCTTGGTCAGAGTAAACATTACTGAGCAACAACTAAAAACATCGGTGTTATCAGCGTTGTTCCCAGACTGAAAGTCAAACCCACAGCACTGCACCAGCTACTAAGAAGGAGAAAAAATGACTGCTGTAGCTGAACCCAGGACAGGAGGACTAGAGATGCTCTAGCTTATGCTCGCCTCAGGCTGGCACATGAGTCACAAAAGGAAAGACTATTGCACCCAGATAACCAAGCAGAAAGAGCTGAGCAGAGAGAGATTAGGGCTAGGATGATAGAGGTGTTCCATAGCCACCAATTTTACTTTATGGCTGAGAAAGAAACATGTAGCTTACCCCTCAGTTCTAAAGTCAACCTTGCAGTTACATGCTCATTCTCTGCTCATAACATCTCTTAATCCTGTGTAATGAAGCAGGTGAGCACTTAAGGGGCTGACTTACGATCCACAGGGAGAATTCTGCTTCATGCTGGAATTCCCTTAGCCAGGGACAGAGGGGTGTAAAATGAATCCTGGTGACCTGTGCTGTGCACCATGCATGGACTGCCAAAGAAGGGTCTGACTTTGAGTTTTTGAGTGTCTCGCATTGCCCTGCCTTCTGGCTTGACTAAATTTCAGAGATAGGTTATGAAAGCCCTCAAAGCTTTTTGACTCACTGAATCTTGGAAAGTCTTTCATTGAGTCTCAATCTGTCCCAGATACACTTGCTAATGTCTCCCTGCTTCTGCTGATAAGAGACTACACTTTGTGCTAAATTTTGCAAGGCATTTTGTAATGTACACAAAGATTCTCCAGGAGAGAAGCAAATCTAGCACACTGCTGTGAACATCTCATCTTCAAAAGTGAATATAAGTTTTCTGAGTTGAAAGGCTACTGGCCTACAGCATCATACAGCCTTAGCTGTCAGGTTTGTACAATGCTTACAGATTCCAGTGGCATAACTGAATGACTTAAAGGAACTTGTTACACTCACTTCTTTTAATTCACCAGTATGAAAGAAAAAAACAAAACTGCTGTGAAACCTCACACTCTACTCACTGGAAGGTGTGAGCAGAGAAAAGCCTTCAAACATTTAAAACCCTGAGTTATCATTCAGCTGAACAAGTCATAAAACACACCTGTTATAATTACAATTTATGGGTCAACATAACCTCTTTAAAATCTGAAGACCTAAGAACTGTAAGGGTGCTGACTGATGAGCTGGGACAGCTTTACTAAGGACAAGCTGAAAAGGTTGACATCTTCAGCTGTCTACGCTGCTCCCAGTGTCCAGATGTCTAAGCTGCTTGTCAGTCAGCTCCCAGAGGACTGCAGTTTACAGGGCAGACTTTTCACTGCAACCATCACCAATTTTGGTTCACCTTCACATGCTTCACTGTAAGCCCTAGTTAATTTCTAGAGAGAGAGACACAGGATAGAAAGAAGTACCTCACCACCTGTCCCCATACAGGCAGTCCCCAGTAGTCGGAGTCCCAACATACTTAAATGGACTTTAGATTCCTCACTGTACTTTTACAAAAAAAACGAAAGTACCAAAACATACATTTCATTGCAATACAAACTTAAAGCTGCTTTTCCATAGAGTGTGAGCTCCATGAACCCCTGTAACTGGACTCTTTCAGGAGTTAATGTCCCTTCACATTCTCCTTTCCTGACCCTAACCAGCTTCCCCTAACCTCCAACAACAGAGCCAGAGCATCTGAACACTCATCTTGCTAGTCAGGGCACAGGGTGCTGAGGCTGCACACTTACACCACTTTCACTATCCCTCCTGTCCCAGTTTATGAAGGCAGTGGTAAACATACCCAAGGAGTAAGCATCTAAAGAAACACAATTTTGACTTTTTCTTTTATATGAGCAAATACCTATTCTTTGCCTTTTCCATGACCTTCCTGAAACCTCTTGCCAGGCTATCTTTTGCCTTTTTTTTTTTTTCTCCTGTCTGGTAGCAACTTCATCCAGCCTTGGAGAGCAGAAGCTACCAGAGTCACTGTGAAAGGACACTGGTTTTCAGAAGAAAACATTGCTGCTTAGCTCTCCTCAGCAGAGTTTCTCAGGTGTACTCTGAAGCTGATTTAGGTTTCTCTTTGTCTCCAGTGACCAGTAGTTAAATTATGCTCTGATAAAAGGAGAAATGAGCCAAACCAAGGGGCCTAAATTTAACTACAAGAGAAAGCAGGTGATGTAAGTTCTTGATATAAGTTCTCAAACAGTCACCTGGACCTGAGTAACTCCTTAAGTAATTCCCTGATATAGCAGTGGTAGACTCTGCCTAGAGATATTGTAATAAATTGCCAGAGCATGTTATTCCCTGAGGACCCAGCAGGCGAGCACACTGAAAGCTTATTGCAGGGAAAAAAAGAGAGAAGGCACAAAAAGCACAAAGGTTCAGTTGCTGTCCTTGGCTTCTGTTTCCTTAACACTTCCCCCAGCATGGCACAGTCAGACCAAATGATTCAGAAACACGCACTGGCACCCTCTGCACCCTTTGCCCCATGTCGCTAAGGTGTCAGCACGATCCCCTACTATAGTGATAGCTTCCAAAACCATCAAGTAAAAGTCACCGCTCGCTCCTCCAAAATGGAGGGGACAACCCCTTCTGACATCAGATGAGGTCCCAGAGTGACTCCACAGTTTTCCTTTAGTTTGTGCTGCCAGGGGTGGGCACATAGCTGCAATGGGGTCTGCAGAGGCGCCAGACCAGAAGGCGATTAAAAGACTGAATTGTTAAAGGGCGGCTGGCTGTGACAACCTTCC
>NW_009913527.1:0-971 GCF_000696875.1 Nestor notabilis | reverse complement strand
ATTGGGTTTCAGCAGACGAGCCTCCTTGGCTGCATGCTGTAGGTGAGGGGAGGCAGAGTTGATGCTGTGAGGCCAAGGGCAGCCATCCTCCAGCCCCAGCAGGGAACATGGCATCCCATGTGGAGCTGGAAGAGGAGCAGAGGCAGGTTATGAGGCCTCTGGTCCCCACCAAGTCCCATTTCATGCCTTGGTGTGTGTGCAGGAGTTGAAGAGGGGGTCAGGGGGTGAGGGAGAGTTCAGCCCCAGGCTGAGCGATGTCCCTGCCCGTGCGGGAGGGGGACACCCTCAGCCCCTGAGAAGAGTCACTGTAGGTTCATCCCGCCGGGGAGGAATTCCTCCCAGCAGTAGCCGTCCTGCTGATGAATCACCCGTGGACGGTGCTGCCGGTCTGCGAGCCCTCCTCTCATGCAGCTGTGCTCCAGCCCCCGGCAGATGTGTGCTGCCACCCACTGTGGCTGCAACGGGAGCTGAGATGAATGACCCCACCACGAGGGATCGGGGAGACAGCACGGGGGCACCAGGGTTTGCTTTCCATTTCATTCCCAGTGTCATCCGGGAGGGAGAGGCGGTGCCGTAGCTACTCGGCTTCCTTGTGAAACCGCAGCAGAGTTTGCGCAATCCTTGCTTCACCTGTTGCTAAAGGGAGTGCAGCAAGTGAGTGAGGGCTTTCTGGGAGGTTATGTCTTTGGTCACTTAAAAAGGCACCTGAAGTTTTATTCAGACAGACCTGGTCCACAAAGCGCTGAGAGTCTGCTACCAGCCCTGACTTCATGGGGTTGGGATCATGCTCCATAGGTGGGAAGACCAGGCTGTCCGGATATGACCATGGGCATCCCATAAATGATGACACCTTTGAAGCTGTACTGTAGAGTAAGCAAAAACCATCACTGCTACTCAAATGCTGGGTTTGCAGCAGATTTTAACAAAAAACAACAGTTTTCTGTTTAAAGGGGCTTCAGAAAAAATACTTG
>NW_009913526.1:6726-7011 GCF_000696875.1 Nestor notabilis | reverse complement strand
GGGTGAGATTTAAGGTCCCTTCCAACCCAAATCGTTGTATGGTTCTATGAGAGGAGGATACAGGATTGGTCTCCAGGTCTCCCTGGGTGGCTCAGAGCAGGTTTGCCTGTTAATAGTAATGCTCTGCTTCAGCTGCTTTATTTAAGCAATTAAATACTACATATACATTAATTCTCAGCTGCGAGATTCTACTAACCTCACGTGCCTAAGTAAGCCTTCAGAGCCGCCCTGCGGTTAACGGCAGAGGTGCCGTGACCATTGGGTACACCGGGGGGGGGGGGGGGC
>NW_009913526.1:0-6695 GCF_000696875.1 Nestor notabilis | reverse complement strand
TGGCGGCCCCGCCCGGGACAGCACTGCTGGTGGTGCCTCCGCGCCGGCCCTGCCTCGGTGGCGTGTAACCTGCCAGAGCGAGCTGCTGGCATGCACGGCAGGAAGGCCCAGCCCGAGGTGTCCTAGGAAGCTTGCGGCAGCGCCAGCACCAAACCCAGATTTCATGTCTTGAGCAGTAGGATTGAAGAAATAAACAATACACTTCAAATTACAATCTATAATGTAGATGAACAGCCTTCCACCTACAGTCCACATTATATCCAAGGATTCATTCCAAGCAGGTGATGCAACCTTTGCTATAACCATTGTTTACCTCAAAAATTAAAAGTTTCAAAAGGTGATTCTAGTAAAATCCCAACTAACAACAGAATTGACAATTAACTTTGTATCCAGCTACGAAGAAATAGGCTGTGAGAGTGAGACCAGTGCAGTCTGTTCTCAGCATTCTTTCTAGCTTGAAAGAAGTGTTTCAAGTGTTTGGAACAGTGTGAAATAACCAGGGCCAAATTACTATGTCAGTGGAATGAATGGCCTTAGACTTACTGAAGAACAGACATTGCATCAAAGACTTGTGAGCAACGTTGGATGCTGAAAAAAACCCAAATCAATACAGGGCCACCAGACAGATTTATTTTACCTGAGGCCTTGTGCTTTTTTAATGGCTTCCCTCATGATTAACTCAGCATTTATGAGAGCCATAGTAAGACATACAAGCTGTCTAACCTGAAAGATTGACTCAAACAAAAAGGACAAGTCATTGCACTGATACAAAATCAGTCTTTCTAATGTTTGGCAGTGCTGGGAAACAGCAAATGAGGCAGTCTTTGCTTAAATGGTCTGTGTAATGTTGCTTCACATAAATTTATGTTTTAACAGCTTCAAATCACAAGATGTTCAGGGGTTATTTCAGCTTATGTCCTTAAAAAAAAGTAGGAATTTTGAATTGGACAGATAGTTTATTGTCACAAACTGCCAGAGGCACTTTCTATCAATCTCTTGAGGCATTTAGAACCAGAGGAGTACCACAGCCTCTGAGGAAACACATCCCTCTAGTGGCAAAAGTCTGCCAGGTAAAGAGTATCCTCTATATTCCCTTCATAGTTGTCAAAAGTGTAGAAAAATACCTAGTAAAGACTATCCTCCCCACAACTACACGTGATTCTTCATGTCACTAGATACATATTAATAACATGAAAGTTATGTGACAATGGTATGTATCCCTCACTAAGCTTTTTCTGAAATACTAATGTATTACTTTGCACTGACGGTGTTTTCATCACTGAAGATCCTTTCTGCCACAAAGGGAGTGCGTGGCTCTGTTTTAGATGTATTATCATTTAGAGTAGGAAACAAAAGTACCCGTTACCCTTTTAAGCCTTATTTAAAACCAAACCATTAAAAAAAAACAACCAACGAAAAACCCCCAGAACCATGGAGAAGTATGTTCCAGAGAGAGCAATTTTTGGATGATCTACACAGAGAATTGTGCAGTTCAAAGTCTGCTTTTGTTTAGGGTTTTTTCTTTTTTTTTTTTTGGGGGGGGGGGTTAGTTTGTTTGCCTTTTTAAGAGTCTGTTTACAAAATCTTTTACAGACAGAGACTATATAGGAGATGAGACTGGAGAAAATGAAAGAGCAGAGAAGCATAAATTATGCATATGAGAAGAAAGAAGTTTAGAACTGGTGGCAATAATAAAGGAAGAAGAGCATGGGTGACACTATCAGGGGGGAAGGCTATTAACAGTTATCTAAAGAGAGAAACGTTTGCAGAGAAAATGATAGCATATGTTGAACAATATACAAGTTGTGAAAAAATAGCAAGAGGTGAATTTGACTAGAAGTAACGAGAAAGAAACTATTTATCTAAAGTGGTAGATATAATCCTAATATTCCAAAGATGTGAAGGTATTTTTCTTACTTAGTTCATCTTCCACAAATTATCTGGCAAGGCTTTGCACAAGAAGAAAGCCTTGCAGTTTCCCATACCTTTCCTTTAAAATTTTTAATACTAGAAATCACACAATGAAGACTAACAATACCAACTTGTTTCACATATATTAGGTCACAAAGCCCATTCTACAACTGTATTCTAGAGAAAAGGAATAATTGTTGGCAACTGACATAAGGCATTTTCTCTGTTTAACAACTTTAACAGCTATATGAGCTTAACTGCCACACAGTTTCTTTCAAATTATGGGAATCAACAAAGCCACGGTTTATTGATTTCTGTCAATTAACAGCAGGGTGTATATTACATAGCTCAGCCACAATTTGTTGGTATGCATTTAAGAGCATGCATACAGTCTTAAAACTGTTTAATTGTCAGGTGTGGATTTCATAGAATTGTCAACAAGATTTTTATCAGGTGTTTCATAATGATACCAAGGTCCATCACCCCTCTGTCTCATCAGTCTGCGTGCCTCCGATTCCATCAACCTAAAAAAAACCCAAACCAACAGACACACTCAACATGAAGTTTATCGGGTTTGATCATACATATATCAATGTCAGCAATGAGTTTAGCATCTATGGTTAATAAATACTACTGAAACATAGATAATACCAAAAGAGCTCAACTAAAACATGAGCTATTACAGCCTTCTATTTCTTTTTCAGCAAGTCATAGAAGAGTAATAAAAATACTTGCAGGAATTCTGTCACAGGTTCTTGCCTAGTAAGGGGCTAGACAGTTTGATACAGCTTTCAACTAAGAATACATATGAGCAAGAAAATCAGAAGTAAATATGATGGTAGAAGGAGTTATGCTGTCTTGGTCCCAGTGGCAACAGTTCGTGGAACTCAGACTTTCTTCTACTGCCACAGTCTACTCTGAGTAGGTATAGAACAAACTCAGTACAATGTCGTTCCTGCCCACAAAATTTTCAACAGCAACGAGGAACAGTATCAATCCTGTAAACTGTCATTTAGCTGCCCGATTAAGTGATGAGCATTAGCAGAGGCAAAAAGAGCTGTCCATCTGCTGACTCAGGAAGACAGAGCTATACCTTTATACATACCAATTGTTTTGAAGAGTTGCTGTTGTTTTACAAGAATACCCTTGGATCCTTCCAGTTCTGGTAATACTGAGAAGGCAGAGATTACAGATACCCTAACTTCCACTTTGGAACCAGCCAGTGCAGCAAGCGCTCAGGGTCAAGTGATACATGTAAGCATGTTACATCAGCAGTCAACTTTGTATGTTAAGCAAAATGGTCAACTACAGTATGTATCAGTTTTTTAAACCCTTGAACTATATAACATACCTCAGTTGAACTTTCTTTGCTTCAATATGAAGCAAAGCCATCTCCTTTTCATAGTTCTTTTCAGGGGGGTCAAGGAGGTAACGAGCTATCCAGCGACTTATAGGGTGCTGGAAAATATAAAAGCAGAGATTATTCCTGCAATTTCCAAGTAGAAATGTCATCGTAACTAAATCATTTTGCATGTTCCTGGTCCTGAAAACATGTCATCAACACTACGGGTGCTGCCATTCAAACTGTAATAGTAAAGTTAAAAACATGCTCAACTATTTGTAAGATCAGAACTCTCAAAATCTGTTTTTCTTTTGACATTTTTGATGCCAAGATAACCTGCAGATGACTATTCTGTAACAAAATTAAATGCTAATGGAAGACATGATTTATTTTCTTTCTGTTGAAGTAAAAACTTCCACCGTAATTACAGAAATGAACTCCAAACCTCTTACCATATTCAGTAACATTTTTAAGTTTTGCTTCCACATAGAGGTCATTTCATTAGGAACAGAAGTCTAAGTGAGTTGAAACAGTCATAAAGAATCGCTGACTTCAATTACTTCCTACGAAACCCAAAAAAGTACTTGGCAGCAAGAAGCCAGGAACTAATTTTAAGAAAATTTAATAACATGAAAAAAGTATAACCAAGAGTTTCTGAATATAAAAATCTCTAGTTCTAGATATAAAAACCTGTGTAGCGCTGGACTTTGAAATGACACTAGCAAACAGTACAAAAGAAAGTAATGTCACTTTAAACTCCAGTATCTTAAGATGCTGTAGTTCCAGAGCAAGAACAAGGACAAAAACTGCATGCGAGGAATAAAGAGAACAGAAGACTGTTCTGACTACTTAGGAATATTACAAAGGAATTATTGGCATACAGCTTCAGCAGTTTACTTGCATATAGTTACAGGCCATTCACATCTACTTCTGTCAATAAACAAACTTCCTATAGCAACATGCATGTTCCATAAAGCTGAAAAAAGCCAGTTTACCAAAATCATAATTGCAGTATTTGAGTTCTATTACACCAATACCCAAAGGCCATTCTCATTATCATATTCCACACATTTTACTCCCAGAAGTGTCATCAAGAGGAAGGCTGTTTATAACATGCCACCCTTTTACACGTTACACTCACTTTGTAGTATTCCCAGTACTCTGGAACATAACCTTCGGGAATCTCTGCAAGTTCAGCTTCACCTGACAAGGAAAAGGGAGGAACATTTAATTCAAGTATTTTTCTTTTATGTACTTTATATTCTGCTTTTCATATTAGGAAAATATCATTATTTTACATGGAGAGGACTTAATCTCTCAGTCTAAGCTTTATTCAGAAATATTTCCAGACACTTCATACTGCATATATCTAGCTCACAGACTAGCCACACATAAAAGTGTGAAATTAGCAGCTATACAAAAGAAATAACTTAGATCAAGTCCACAGAAATGCCCTTTAAAGTATATGAGCTGAAAGCATGGCTTTTTCCTTATTTCTCTATTAAATCAATTCCATGTTATTACAGTCATAGATTTAAAACATGTATTGCCAAGCAGAATTTTATTGCAGTTAAAAGCAACAGTTGCAGTGTATGCAGCCTTCTTAAAGTATGTCAAAAAAGGTAATACAGACTCCTCATCTGAATAAAGAACTGTTCTCTAAACGTCACCAATGTTTGAAAGACTGCCAAAAGATGGAATTCTTCTGGTTTTGAAAACGTGGAAATCTTTTTAAAAAGCAACAACTCAACAACCACAGAAAAACAAAAATACTGGGAACATCTTCCATGTACTTACACAGCGTTACCATAATTGTTAGGCCTATTTCATGGTCTCCCAAAGAGCAAACCTTAAGCGATCACTTGTTTCTATACAGCATGCTTAGTTTCTATTTCATAATTTTTGACAGTGTACTTAGCTTAGTCGTGACAGAGCACTCACCAATGAAGATGTTGACATATGTTATAAATAGTGCTGCTGGTATTCCTGTCAGAAATATGTAGAATCGCTGTATAGGGGATAAAAGGAAAAAGAAACAGTATGGGAAACTCCGAAGCCTGACAACATTTAGATGAAGTTAGTCTGAAAATGATGTAAGAGCCAACAGATTGGCATTCATTTGTTAGATGAGGATGCTGTATGTAAGGACATACTGCTGCTTAAAATGGCTTAATTAGAACTAGAATACAGAAACAGCGATGCTGTGTCAGTCCAGCAGCCTATTTAGTTCAGCTTCCCACCTCTCAGTCTTTGCAGAAGCAGACAGTAATGCTTCCCCTGAATGCTGTCTCACCATCTTGTGATGACCAGCTTCAGCATTTAACTGTAACAAGGCACTAACACCAATGTAATATAATCCTGCATAAACACAACCACTGCTGGCTTTGGTATCTGTGGAAGACAGATAAAGGAAGCCCAATCGCACAAAGGGGTTTTCTTCAAGGTGGTTGTTACCGGTCATAACAGGCCATAACAGGTCATAACAATCTATAGCTTTTTAAGGGTCAAACTCAGGTCAGGCTTCCAAAATCTCATTTCTGATGCTAGTGATTTGGGTAACTGAAGACAAACCCTGCAGAAGAGTAACCTAATACATTTTTAAAAGGAGGATGGGGTAGAAAGCATTTGTAGGTTACACATACACGATACACACACATAATTTAAGAATGCTACTACAGCTTTAAATGCCTGTCACAATCTTTGCCATTCAGCCATTCTTTTTACTTTGTCTGGCCCTGATTTTACAACCCATGACAAAAAAGTCTTTAGCAGGAGGACTGAAAATTCTTACATCAATAGTGCCAGACGCATTTTAGATACTGTCACATAAACAATAGAGAAAATTGTATCTTAGACATTTTTACACCATTTGCAAATGATGTGTTACACTGAATATAGTAAATCTGGTTTTAACTCACCAACAAGTTCAGAAATCGAGTATCATAAAATCTTGTGGCCTTGATAATAAACATTCTTTTCCCATGGCTGCTGCTGTGTCGTACAGGAGCTGAAAATTTAACCAGAGTATTGGTTATTTCTCCCTTTTACGATTTTGCCAGGACAAGGTCAACAATGCATGTGGGAAACAAAGAAAGAAAGAGTATACAACAGCATCTGAATCGTTAAGAGCTGTTTTTCTGGGGGATATTGATGTACCTCCAGGTCTATCTATTTCTTTTTTTTTTTTTTGCTAGGATGAACCTATTTTTCTTCTAACTTCCAACACAGGTCTCTTTCTACCTGCAAGTCCCAACAAAGAAATCACCAAATGCCACCATATGGGGCCAAGTAAATTCAGATGAGTACGTTGGGAAGTCTGGCCTCCCGCCGATTTTGATCCAAGTTCTATCTCAGAAATGCCCTTTCTGAGAAGAATGGCGACACACGTTGCACACCCTCAAGAGATTTTCCTCACGTCGAACGCATTTCCACCTGCACAGAC
>NW_009913525.1:611-10710 GCF_000696875.1 Nestor notabilis | reverse complement strand
TTCCCTACATCTTTTATATCCATTGCCTTTTCATGGTTGCAGATAGATTTTTGGGGACTTAACAGCGTATGTTAAGAGACATCTATAATGTGACTTTAGAGGGTTACTTTGGGAATCTAGAATGGTTTCTTCTGGGTCATCGTATTTTTCTGGAAATTGGAGACTTGTTCCCATCTCTGATGATCTTCAATGGAAGCTTCTCATTCTCCACCACACTTCACTCAGAATAACTGTATGAGGAAGCCCTGTTAGCTGCATACAATACTGCAATGTAAAAAACCCCCAGCAAAACAGTGCAACTGAAATGACCATTGCTCTTCACAAGTTGCATAATGCACCATCTATAAGCTGCACCTTAAAAGCAGCAACATAAATGCTTAAGACTCTAGTATAGTTCAATAAAGAAAAGAAAAATAAAAGAAAATCAGAGATGCTGTGAGATAACAGAGAACTGGAAATAAAAGCAGCCAACTAGGTGTTGGTTTGAAGGCATTGTGAAGGCACCAGACATAGCACAGTGTATAGTTAACACAGCAGGGCAGAGACCAGAGAAAGAGGAGGTGTTTTCTTCACTTCTATTTTACCACTACAACAAAATAACAGCTCCTACCAAACCACCTCTAAATAGGAACACCTACATGAACTACACAGCATACAAAGAATGAATGAGAGGAGGATATTTTTTAGGCTGATAAAAAAAAAAATAATCAGAGTTTGAAACCAGACACTTAGTTTGTGACTCCTTAGTTCAGAAGTACTTGAGTAAGTGCTGCTGCCTTTAATCCTCTTCTCTCATCTCCCCAAGAGTAATTTTCAGAGCTCTTGCCATATCTTTGTGGGAAGAAGGTGGTTCATCACTACTGCCACCATTCCACACGCAGGATGGAGAAAAATCCAGTAACAGAAAAAACTAGGATTTCAATTTAACATTTCTCTGGGAAAAGCAGTTAAGATGACACCTTTCCTCGGGAGAAAAGCAGGATTTGTTTCTGCAAGATATGCTGCATTTATTTGTGGAAGCTGTTCGTTGTCCCACTTCTCCACACATTTGGCACTGACTCTCTGGACTTCCCTCCAGAACTGCATTGTGGCAGCTCACGAGGGAGGAAAACCATGGTATGTTGAACCTGGAGACATCCAAACTCCATCTCTGTTCTCAGTTGCTTTCCCATACAGAATGTCACAATTCTCACAAATAAAACACAGAAGCCATGAATTTTTTAAACACAAAGTCAAGATTAACTCCAATAGAATTCAGGCACTAAGCAGAGGTAACATAGTTGTGATGCTTCAGAGACTTGAGCACTGAGCTCTGCCAGCTCAACTCATCTCCTGACTCTAATGGGTCTAAGTTCAGTTATGTTGATCTTACCTACATCACCAAAACATCCATAGTCCATCCAAAGTCTCCCCTGCAAGACAGTGTGGGTGAAAGAAGTATCAGGGACACACCATCACAGATCTGCTAATGGAAACTTATCTGGGGCTGGGGGTAGGAAGACCGCTGGAAAATCATGTGATGCAATGAGAACATGCAATAATGTTGATGTCTACAGTACATGGTGTACAGAAATGAACTGAACCAATAAAAAAGCAGATGTGGGTTGCATAAAGAATATGTATTTCAAATCAAAGCTGATCCTCACACAAAAATTTAGTCAAGAAGCTGATTTCACATGTCTGATTTCCAAATGGGGTTACCTGTTCATAGCTTCACTGGAAAAAAGAGATCCATCCAACAGCTCCATTCTGTAGTCTGAGCACAAACAGAGCCCGTAGGGGGAACAAAAGATTTCTCTTTAAATACCAGAATATTTCTCAGCTGGTGAAGATTTGTGATAACAGCTTCAGATGTCAATTTGCACACAGCAGATCTGTAACACAGCCACAACACATCTGGCTGTGAAAATGGACTGTGATGTGAAATACATTGCAGCTGAAGGGCTTGACCACAAAGCAAATCGGTTGCAAGAGAATGGAGGAGAACACAGGTAATCTGCCTGTTACTATTAAAAGGAAGTTATACAAGAAAATCATCACGACTTTTCCATTTTCCCTCTGTAACTCAGGAGGAGCATTACTAAGTGCACCACCACCTGCATCACTCAGGCAGTTTTTGAAGATGATTTTCAATGAGATTTTCTTGAGCTTTAAATTGAACCTCTGTGAAAAACAAAGATTCGTTTTAATTGAGATAGTCAGGATCCTCCTGGAAAACCTACACAAGTTGATTTTTTTTTGTGTTTAGATGTCTAGTATTTTTTTTATTCCCAACTGAAAAACCATCTCCTTTCTATAACATTTTTGGCTTCTCAGTATATTTTTCTCTGCAGTTTTCACTGGGAAAAACCCCAAACTAATTATTTCATGATCTCTAAGCCTCAAGATTATGTTTCCTTGCACAAGCACAATGAGAAACACTGAATAAAGCCTGTATGATACCTTTCATTGCTGGGTACTTGGCAGAACTGATTGAAATTCACATCTGCTTCCCAAAAGCAAATTTTGATAATTCAGTATCTATTTTCATCTCAAATCAAGAGGAAAACGTGAAATATTCATAGATCCTACAGAACAAAATGTACTTAATTTTGCCATAAAGCGCACTAACTTTTCAAAGCCACTTAAATGCTATTTTTCCTTTCTTGAGTATACTTTCTTCTGGAAGTTCACATGGGGACTTGTAGCCCTTTTTTTCCCCAGTGAGATATTACATCCTTTCCCCCCCCCCCCTCCCCTCAGTTTATCAAAAGAAAGAAGAAAGAATGAAAAGAAAAGCAGCAGTTACTTAAATGCAGAGCTTTTTCTATCGGCATACTGCTACTCTTTAAAATTAGCCTTTAGGTATCAAGTGGAATTTCAAGATGAAAACAAAAAGATTTACACCCAAAAGTAACTAAGTGACCATTAATCATGAAAGTCAACATTACCTCAAGACCCAGATTTAAGTTATTACAGTACAGGCTTGAAACTAAATCTTGCCTCTCTCTCATCACAACAGTATTACTTAGGGAAGGCTTGCTCTTTAGGTTTTTTTTTTCCTGGAGGGGGAGGGAAAAACAACAAACCAAACCACAAAGCAAATATAATTTTTGACCCAAAGGAAAACAGGAACAAACACAAATCTCACGTGGTTCGTGAACAGGAAAAACTTCTCCTTCCCTTTTTCAAAACATCTTTTTAAACCAAGTCCCCTGGGTCAAGCTGCAAGCTCCACTAAATCTCAAAATGCCTTCACAGTCCTGTATTTCCCACTACAGCTTATGCACTCGCATTGTGCAAAGGAAGCCTGCACAGTGTAAAACACCATACCATCCTCAGGTAACTGAAATAACAAGAGAAAAGGAGGAACTGGCCAACACCTCACATGAACCCATGAGCTAAGCAAAAAGTGTGATTTAGTATTAAACTTAACTGAAACTCTCGGTTGTGCTTACAGAGTAAAATACCCTGGTTTCCCTGTCGGGGTGACATGCATCGCCCAGTGCAATAGGTGTAAAGTTTGTACGTGTGTGAAGACGAAGAGCATGTCCTCACATGCACATCAACAGCCTTTAAACACTGCACACAAGTTTGCATGCTTGTAATGTCAATTTCCATCAGCAGAAATGAGGAAAAGAGATTTGAGGCTTTTCAGAAGTCTCTTTTATTTTTATTTTTGTTTTTTTTTTACAGGGATATCAGAGATGTGGGTGTAGAATGAGCTTCAGAGCCTGCACATGGACACCCATAGCCAAGCAGAATTAATCTTTACAATTAACCATGCTAAGGTCAGAGATATAAAGCAGACATTTATACACAAGAAAGTTCAACTGTGCTAGAGGTTCTCCTTGTCAGAAAACAGGATACCTGTGATAACCACACAGTAATAACAGCAAGTTGTCTTCAGTGATGTTTTACATTAAAAGCAAATAATAGTTCTTATGGTAGGGTTACTTTTTAAACTATTTGAAAACGCACTATGAGTAGGAGAGTATTAACAGATTCAGCATAAGTGACAGGTAATGTCTAGGACAAACAAACGAACTCAGTTACTCCAAACTGATTACCATTATACCTGGTCTCTATCAAGAGCCAGCAATTATCTACATTTATCCCAGAGGCATTTGCATCATACGTCTGTTAATGTATAAATAGAGATTAGTGTAGGTTATCTTTGTTCCTAATGACATCAATGAGTCACCAAAGAGGGGGAAGAATAATTTTTTCTTGCCTGTATAGGCAAGATATTATCTACAAGCAAGTTAAGAACAAGACTGGGGAAACTGATTAGAGACAGAAAGCTTTTTCACCATAAGGCTCATCAAACATGGACAAGGGTCCAGACAAGTCATGGGATCTCCTTAAACTTCTACCAATAAGACCCCGAGGAATCTGACTAAACTTAAAGCTGGCCCGAATTTAAGCAAGGGGTTGGACTAGAGGCCTCCAGAGATTTTCCGAATTCAAAGTATTCTGTGATCCTAATTGCCAACACGGTCTAAACCAGAGAGGCATCTCCAGGAATCTGCAGTATCTGAGAACCTACCTGGAACTGTACTCAGACTCTCTTTGCTTTTCTTTGAGACTGAGCAATCTGGTTTCTTGCTGGTAGATTGTTTTAAAGATGCTCTGAGAGACAGAAGTACATAACTATAAATATCTCTCAGACTTTAGGAAAGTTGTATTGTACAGAGATTGCAGAATATTGTATTAGAAGCATTAGGGAATAAGGGGGGTTAGGGAA
This sequence comes from Nestor notabilis, assembly GCF_000696875.1. Lineage (NCBI taxonomy): Eukaryota > Metazoa > Chordata > Aves > Psittaciformes > Psittacidae > Nestor > Nestor notabilis. The sequence goes on along the minus strand of NW_009913525.1, from coordinate 5,984 downwards.
AGGGGAAAATGCATCATACTTGTAGCAACACCATTTAAATCCAATTCTGATACTTGCATTTATCTCCACAATGTTTCCTAAACAGAAATCAGATATTATTTTCCTTCTGCACAACAATAAACAATAACTATCAGCAGCAATATCTGGGCTCTGCTCTTCTTAATAACACTTTCATGCAGTTATAATGTAAAGTGCAGGAATTGAAATTGGAAATAAACCAGGAATGTTAATTTGACACTTGGAACTTTACTACAGCTGTGCAATTTTAAGTAATTTTAACTTGTAGACTTCTGCTGTTAATTTATATTTTTACAATAACACTTTATTCATACAGAAACATTTTCTCAGTCATCATCACTTACGTTTTGGAGATTTAAACTTATTTTTCCTATTCTTTTTTACATAAGGCTATGGAACTGAAGTAACTTCAAGATTTCCCTGGATGCAGTCTCTCCACCTGCTGTGTATCAGAATGAACAGAGGTATACAAGCTTCATCCCAGATGAGCTACAAACTGACCTGCAAGGTTGCTGCTGTCTTTGCTTGATCTTTGACATCAGGCACTTGTCACAAGGCAGCAAGCACAACCAGGGATGCTCTCATTTAGGCAGAGCACTGACATTTTACCTAGCTTTATCTTCTACTTATCCGACCACGTTTAGAAAGGGCATATGCTGAAAACTCCCAGAGGATGATTTGAAACACCCCTCCTCGTGTTTCTCTCACTGGTGGTGGCAAATCAATGCCTGCACAATACTTCAAGTAACACACTTCAAGCATTGCCCTTCATTAGTAACGATGCAAAAGCATCTATAACTTAAATGGGGGAAAATATAATCCTGCTCTGATGCCAACCCTGTAACAGAGTTCTCCGGAAAGCAATAAAGCAGAAGACACTGGTTAGAAGATGCTTTACCTCATCTGTGACTTAACTGCAAATGCAGCTGTGAATTCATAGTAGTGCTTACAGTGTTCCTTGTAGGGTAAATTGTTTCTCTGCACATCCTATTATACAACTTGCACCCCCAGGAATACCCACAAACCTCTTATTTCTTTTACCTCAACAGAATATTGATCCACAAAGACTTCTGGGATTGTTCTCCCTTCTCCTTACATTAACAACGTGGGTTTGGTTTCTTTTCCTAGGGAGAGGGAATGGTTCATAGTCTTTGATATATACTGATTGAGTTTCCCATCAAGTATCACCTCAGCACTCTCTGAAAATACCTTAAAAATTAACCCAGTTGATTCTAGGGGAGTGCAAAAGCCACTGTTCAGCATTTACTCTCAGCTGAGAAACACCATACACTGTCCAGCACTGTCTCATCATCTGTTTGTCACTCCTGCCTCTTCAGTCAGGTTTAGAGAAGTCTTGGGGGTTTTAGTTTTGTTTAATTTGCCAGCCTTCCCCAAGAAACCTTTTGCGTTCCCTGGCAGCACCTTGAAAGTCTAAGTCCTAGTCTCACAGCAGCAACAAGAATACAATCCACAGTAATTCAGGAAGCAAGTTTATTTGCTACAAATGTATGCAGTATTTCAAGCACTCAGACATAGCTGAGATTAGTTAAGTTTTTCATCAAGTCTCCTATTCTGTTATCCCTTGTTCTGCCCGATTAACACATGATGCATTTCCTTCTACCTTGAGGTTGGATGTCTGAAACTTTTCAGCAGGGAATTATAAACAATTCACATTTCTTGACTTAACATTCATTGTTTCACTAGATAAAAATAAAAATCCAATCATTTGTTAAGTCTCAAAATTTTATTTTCCATGAAATCAAATAATCACCAGAACGGGCTGACCCCAAAATCTCATTTACTTCCATGGGTTTGAAAAAAATGTTTAATAAATCTGGGTCAAACCCTGTTTTAAGATTAATGAGATTTACTGTTGACTTTGGGTGACCAGAATTCCACTTTATATCTCCACCAGTTTAACAAATTTGAAACAATCCCTGTCTGCCCTACACAAGCTAATCATTCCTCTTTTTACTAGCACCAAGCAACAGTAACTATAAATTGGACAGATGTCCGTTTAGGTTTATTTACAATCCAATTTCACAGTAAAACTTCATATATGACAAGTACATTGGGCAATCACTGGGAGAGGAAGATACTGCAAAATTACAGAGCTCATTTTCTGTAATTACTGAGTTCAACTAAATAGTTATAGAATATTAGGGGCTTCAGGCTGAAAAATTTCAGCATGAGCTTTCAGACTTGGTAAATTACTAAATTGAAAACTATGGGAACTATAAAAAGCTGCCTGGAGCACATGTCGAAATTGGAATTTGGAAAAGTGAGTTGTACAAGAGAAATAAAACCAGAAAGGGACCAAAGAAACAAGGAAAAAACAGAAGGAATTCACTTCAAGTCATCAATGGCTGGACCATTTCACCATGCAACTGGCCACCTTCACAGCACCAATCCATACACCAGTAAGTAAGGGGATGTAATGATGCTTATCAATAAAGATTGATGACACTTAGCACTTTATCACAGGCAAAAGAGTAGGTTTGTCATGTCCACATGTGCATTAAACAAGTGGTGAATTCACAAACACCACTACCTGAACCGCAGGGGGAAATTCTGGAAGCACTGTGTTAATGGAATTAACTACACACAAAACCAAGCATGAGTATCTGAGTCTCAGCAATCATACTTCTATCTGTGTACTGTTCCCAAAATCATGTCCATATGTTACTTATTTGCAAAGGGCTTTTAGTGAAAGGAGGTTAAGTAGTTTGACAGAGCTTGCCTAAATATAATACCTGTGGAGCACACATAAAGGAAGTGTGCATGTTTAGAACAAGACTAACAAGTCACCCCAGACTTGTCATTTTACTGACTGACTCTACATCTCCAACTACTCATTTTCTGACCTGGTCCATTATAGCACTTTCTGAGCAACACACGCAGGTGGGAAGCCTGTGGCACTTAAGTCAGGGTGGAAATCACTGAGGAACTTATTTATGGCACTAATGAAAGGGGATGGAGGAAAGAACACACAGAAACTCCACAAAACCCCAATGATTTTATAAGTAACTGCCCAAAATTCAAATTCCACAGCTGGCAATTGTAGAGAAGCTCCTCTGACTCCCTGCTAATTTCTTTTCAGATGGAAGCTTAATTAAGGTGTTTCCCCACACGCACACACTGAGGAAATTCCCTCTGCATCTGCCACACACAGCGACTCTTTCATTTTCAGGAACAGGAATTCAAAAGAATCCCTGAAGCATATCAGAGTTAGGCTTGTGCTAAGTATCAATCATACTTCTCTTTTTAAAGATTCTATTTATCTTTTTAAAAACTAGAACAGTAATCCAAAGCTAGCTGCTGTTTTGCCTCTGCATTGCTGAGACAACTGAAGAAGTTAGTGGAATACATAAAATACTGCAATAAAACAAAGTTTGCCCTGCGGCGCTTCAAGTTCCCTTTCTAAATTAGTCCAGGGAAATAGCAATTGGGTCATTCTCATTTTAGATCCTCCAATAGCAAAAAGGCTGGTTTTACTGAATTTAGTAAAGAAACCTAAATTATCGCTTAATTAACAGAGCCATTTAACTTTAGAAAATTAATCAAGTCCCAGAAGTGAATGTCAAGGTAACCTTGAGTCAAGAGCAATGTCAAATACTAAAACAAGGTTTTATCAATATCACTATGCCACATGGTATCATAAAAATAAACCATGTAGAAGAATCCTATTCTTCCTAAAATCCAGTGCTCTACCCAGAGCATATATGCCAAAGAACTTCAGCGGGTTATAGTAGAAAGCAGCAATGGCAATACTTTTAGGGAGTTCTATAATGATCATGGACACGACGATTATTTTTTCTCTCCCAAATTTGTACGGGAAACTAAAACACACCACTGTTTTTTATTTATTTAATTTCATTTAAAAAAGCTTCATTCAGTTTCAAACTTATATAGCTTTTCAGACATTAGCCACAAAGCATGACACGTTTAAACAGTCACAGTATCTAGAACACTAATGCCAATAAACCCTTGCTGCTTTTGTAGCATCCAGTAGAACAAAACCAACCAGGTATCAGAGGTGATACATACACCCCTCACACCAAGGGAAAAAGGATGACTTTGGGAATGGATCAACACAACTCGTCTACCTAGAAGAGTTAATGATTTTATGCTCGCTCACTGATATAGGTCAGTGATGCACCAGTGAAATAAATACTATGATACAGCAGCAGTCGGCATCACTCTCCCTAATCAAGGGGAGCCAGAGAGTTCCCTGCAGACTAATTCAGCCTGCTCTGGAGGATAAAATACAGCTATGCTGCCTACAGCTTCTGAGTTGGCTTCGTTCTAGCACACGCTAACGTGGCTATACTGCTCCTGGCACCCAAACGAGCTTCCTCAGCTCTGTCCTGCTTCACATACTCTCAAAAGAGCATGTATTTCAGAAAGTTCAGCTCAACCCCAGCCAGAGACAGAGAATGTAACAGCAGCTCAACTCAGCATGGGGCTGAACAGCTTCTAGTAAGGGGCCACCCACAGCAGGAACGGATAAAACCCAGCAGCAGAGTGTGCAAGGAAGGGGGTCCTGACTAGGATGCAAAACTGCTATGGAAAAGTGCTGTTCTTCCCTGGGAATCTTTACCAAAAATGTTGATACTGAAAAGAAAGCTCAGATGTAAAGGTGCTCGTCAGCACACTCTACTAAACCGTATGCCAGAGGCCCATATGAACACCATGACAGTGAACAGTAACTTAAGGAAATAAAGATGTGGAGTGAATGGGATAAGTTATAAAAGGACAGTGGTAGGAAAGCAAGTTGAGATTTCAGTTAGGAAAAAAGACATGAGAAACACATCAGCTCACTACATTTGCTAAAGACAAAGTTGTCTAAAATTATTCTATTTATCCTAGTGCTCCTCTGGATACACAAGTCACGGCCACAACGTAGAAAAGATGTTGAGATTAAGAGCTGAAACTGCACCAGTCCACCATCAGAAAACAGGAAAAGCAGCTACAGCCTTACTACATAATTCAGTGTGCCTCTACAAATGTGCGTAATACAAAGCAGCCTTCCACCACAACACAATGTGCAGTGGGTAACTATGTGTCTGCTCCATGTCACCAAAAAGCTCGTATAGGTAATAGTGTGCCATACTAGAAAAGTCAGGTTTGAGGGGAAAAAAATACAAAAATTAGTCTAATCTATGAACTAAGAGAAAACAACTAAAACCTCCAAAGCACTGAAACCATTCCCCACAGTGAACTTAACTATTTTCAGTTATCAAAACCATCATGCACCTTGTGATGCCTACCACACATTATTTTCTCTTCCTGGGCTGCCTTTAGCAGTGTCCATAATCCACAGTTTCCCTGCAGCTGAACTAACAACCTCCCACT
>NW_009913525.1:0-580 GCF_000696875.1 Nestor notabilis | reverse complement strand
GTATGTAAAACGGCAGCCGAGAAACTGGATGTTTAAAGCGTTACACAGTCAATTTCATCAACCATTCACTTCTGTTTGTGGATGTTGCAGATGATCACACTCCAAAGCCCAGGCGCGCCTGCCCTGTGTGGTCTGGCCTGTGGGCTTCCTGGAGCTCTTTTAACACAAAGCCCCTCAGAGCCACAGACACACGCTCAGCCTACCCACTGTCTGTGCTCACGCGAATAAAAGTGAATAAATATCGACATATTAACTACTAGGACAACAAAACCTAAAGCATGTTACCAAACACCCGCCACTTGGTCAGGGAAGGCTATGAACAGACGGAGCTCACCTGCCACCACAGCCCGGGAGATGTTCGCCACCACTCACCAGCAGATTCGTAGGCACCAAGTTTTCCTCACAACTCGGAGGGAATTAAATGTACTCCAGGCACGGGAGACCGTGGAAAGCCGCCGAAGAAGCCTCCTGCTCCGAGGACCAAGTTTAGCTCCCAAACACCCGCAGCTCCAACCATGGCCACCGCTGTGCGAGGGGACCGGGGAGGGCCGTTGCCGTGAGGAGGGCGCGGGCTGCCCCC
>NW_009913524.1:5596-5842 GCF_000696875.1 Nestor notabilis | reverse complement strand
CAAAGGCACCCGGTGACCCCCTCCCTGCTCCGCCAGTTCACATCCAGCCATGTCACCCCCCAGCAGAGACCCCTGCCCACCGCCCCGGGTGAGCAGCACCATTTCCCCTTTGGCTAATTGCACCACTTTGGGTGCTGCCTCAGTTTCCCTTTGGCCAGATGCCGAGTGGGAAACTGGCAGCTCAATGCCAAGGCCATCCCCATTTTGGGGGGGACTAGCACAGCCAAGAGAATCCTCAGTCCTCTG
>NW_009913524.1:3025-5410 GCF_000696875.1 Nestor notabilis | reverse complement strand
AGGGACACCGGGGATGGTACCAGCCGGGCAAACCCGCCTGCATCCCCAGTGCCCATCATGGGGCTTGTCAAGCCAAGAGCAAGAGGCGAAGCAAATAAACGCACCCAAAACACCAGTTTTCTTTACAAAGTACACAAAATTGAAATCTATGACAATTATATACAAAACAAGGAAGATACAAAACGTGCGGAATTGTCCTGTTTGCACCCGTATAGAAAAGTGTCCTGTGCTGAAGCAGGTGCTGTCTGGCGAGGCCACCAGACCCCACAGTGCTTCCCCCCTGTCCCGAGTCCCGTCGACGGACATCCTGCACCCGTGACGTTGCTCCCACGCTGGCAATGCTACTGTGGCTACTGGGGAGCTACCAGGGGAGAGGATGGAGGGATCAAGGGGGGTCCCATTCCCCCAGAGCTCCCCCATAAGTTCCTGAGGGTCCTGGGAAGGTGGGGTCAGCCGTGCCATCTCTTACCCATCACTGTTCTTTTGGGTGCCGCATCCTCCTCCACCTCTTCTTCCTCCCCATCAAAGTACTCCTCATCTTCCTCGGCTGCAAACAGGAGGCCGAATGTCACCATAGAGCCACCGGGAAAGGTGCTGGGTGCCACCAGGGCATTGGTAAAGGGGCATTGGGGTTGAGGGCTGAATTACCAGAGTCGAAGTCCAAGGTGCGGACTGCCTCGGCGAGGTGCTCCAGGCTCACTGAGAAGGCATCCATGTTCTCATAGCCCTGTTCAATCTTCTCCAGCCTCCCGCCCTTGGAGGCCTCCACGATCCTGGGCAGGGAGAATATGGCCATGTCCAACCCTGCCTCTTGCCAAGCTGGGGGACCACAGGGTGCCGGGGCAGGGGGTTGGAGCATCCCCACACTTGCCACCCGGGTACCACTGGCAAAGCCCCACAGTGAAAACCTGCCCAGCTGCAGGCCTGAGCATCACTGAGTTTTCCCCAGTTTGGGCACTTACGTTTTAATGAGCTGCTTGGCATTCTGTGAGGAGCAAGAGGAGAGGTGAGTGAAGCCATGTGGCAGCCACCAGGACGTCCCCAAGCCAGTGGGGACCCCATGGGGGTACCAGCAGGGAGGCGGGAGGTTTGAGGCTCTCACCATGAGGAAGACAGCTCCCCCTGTCTCCTCCATGGCCTGGACGGCTGTCTCCACCAGCCGACTGGACTTCTCCAGCTGCTCCTTGTACTGCTGGATGAGGCCCTGGACGAAGCCCGTCTTGTGGTGCTGCTCACGGGTGATGCGCTGCAGCAGCTCCGTCTTCTTCTCCTCCAGCAGCGCTGCCAAGGTGTCGAAGCGAGCGCACAGCTCCCGCTCCTCACTGTTCTCCTGCGGGGACAAGGGGAGAGCGGTGCCACGTGTGTCCCTCAGCGCCAGCAGCACCCCAGACCCTTGCCTAGTCCATGAGCTCCAGTTCCCCCCCAGTCAATCCAAATGGCCCCTGGCTGAGGTTCACCCCTGGGTTTTGGAGGGCTCCTTTTCTCCCTTTCCTCACCTCAGTGCTCTGGCATGAGTCCTCCAGCTGGGAGATGATTGTCTGGATCCGGTCGTTCCCTGCCACCAGCATGGAGATGCAGTTGTTCAGCTCGGTCTGGGCAGGGGTGGATGGACAGAAACAGCTTGAACCCCAGTGGGGATGGGGACATGCCCAGCCCCAGCTCTGCTCCCCCCACATCCCCCACAAGCCACGACCACTCTAAATATAGGCTGTCTCCTGGGCAAAGTCACACGGGGACTATTAATACCAAGTGAGCAGGTCCCAGTGCTATTTGTGGCAGCCCCAGCTCAGCACATTGCCACGGGATAAGCCTTGTTCCCTGCGGCCCCCCCAACTCCCCCCACGGCACCTTCTGTCCCTGGAAGACAGTTTGCAGGGGGGCGACTTCGCAGTCTTTGTGGGCACCGAAGACTTTGCACATGGAGCACGTGGGGACCTCACAAGTGATGCAATAGATGTTTATCCGCTCGTCCTCGTGCTCCTTGCACATGGGGTGCTCCCCTTTCTTCAGTGGCCTGCTGGAGAGAGCAGCACAGCCACGGTAACACCCCCGTCATGGTGACATCCCCACTGGGGTGACGTCCCCACTGTAGTCACATCCCTGCGCAGTGATGTCCCTCCCCATCGCTCCATCATCCCCACTGTGGTGACATCCCCGCTGATGCTGCACAGACACCCCAAAGTCAGGTCCCCAGGAAAGACGACAGATCCTGGCACAAGCCACACTTGCTCCTTTGGGAGCCACCGACCCCTGTACTCCCCTAAGCCCCACGCCCAGTAAGTCCCAGTTCAAGCCCGTGCGGCACTGGGCACAGCAGCGGCCGGTGCTGGTGAGCGGAGGGGTCCCGGGGCCCCACTCCAGGGGTGCTGCACAAGTGTCTAATTT
>NW_009913524.1:0-2942 GCF_000696875.1 Nestor notabilis | reverse complement strand
GGGGGGGGGCCCAGCCAATGGCTGCAGCTCAATGATCCCCTCTGCAGCAAGGGGGGACATGGGGACAAGCCAAACCACAGGAGAAACTAGAGGCCAGCCCAGCGAGCCCCCCCGGCGGGCGCAGACACCTGCCCTGCGCCATCGTCCCCATGGCTCTCAAACAATATTTACAGTGGGTCAGGGAGTTTGGCCGGGGCCACTGCTCCACCTCAAGATCCTGTGACCCTCCATCCCCCCCAGATACACTCTTTACTGAATGTCCCCCTCCCAAACTGTCCCTCTGCCCCTTATCAGCCAGCAGCACCCGCACAGAGCCTGGATTTGTCCCCCACACCTCCTACCTCCCACCAAACACCCCAGCCACAGAGCGCAGCGGAGGCAGAGCCTGCCCTGGGACCCACTGCTCCCCTGAGCTGTGCAGAGACCCAAACCCCATTGTATAGAGGGAGGAGGATTTGGGTTGGGGGAGGAAGATTTGGGTCGACAGGAGGAAGATTTGGGTCAGGGATCATTAGGCCAGCAGAAACACCTCCCCAGTTCCTCACCCAGCTGCAACCTCCTGTAGTCTCAGTTATGGCGCTTGGGCTCAGGAGCTGGGCATCCCCACGTCCCTGTATCCCCATCCCTGTGTCTCCACTGGGGCAAGGCACAAGCAAACAGTCACAGCCACCCGTGCCTACCTGGAGCACTCCTGTTTGTAGATGTCAATGATGTTCTCCACCAGCAGGTTCCTCTGCAGCCCGTAGACACCATGACGGTCCAGCAGCACCTCATGGCGGCACGACGGGCACCGGAACCGGCCCCCCGAAATCAAGCTGCCCTTTTTTTCTCTGCCAGTAAGGGTTGGCAGCCTGGGAGATGCACATTGGGGTGTCCATGAGCATCTCCACGGCACCACAGCACCCAAGTTGGGGGGGGAAAGGGCACAGGGACCCCCTCTCACCTGGAAGACATCGTTGGCACACTTGCGGCAGAGGTTGTGCTGGCAGGGCAGGATCACCACCGGCTTGCTGAACATCTCCAGGCAGATGGGGCAGATGAGCTGCTTCTCCAGGCTCTCCATGGGGTTGCCATCCCGCAGGATGCCAGCTTGGAAATCCATCGGCGCAGTGGTGTGCTCCTCTCGCCCGCTCTCGGCTGTCGGTAGCACCCCTCGTCCCGCTATTTATAAGCGACTTCCCGGTCACGCCAGCGCCGGGTCGGGTGTCCCGGGAAGCAGCGGCACCTGTCACAAGGGACTGAGCCATCGGGATGCCACCGGGCGGTAAACAAGCAGAGGACAGGCTGTACGGGAGGCCCTGCCCGCGCTGCGCCTGCTGGCAAACAGACCCCAGAGCGGGGGGTAAATGGGGCCAGGCTTGGCCTCACACCCCCGGGGGCACAGGGCCAGATCCTAGGACTGGTCCCCACAACGGCATTGGGGTGGGGGCAAGAAGGGGTGAAAAACAGCCCTGTGGTCATTCAGACATTGTGATGGTGCCAGGAATGGGTCAGAGCTGGGCCAGTGGCAGCAGGGGATGGCTTATACAGAGCATCTCCTTTTGCCCCCCCCAAATGCGACCACTTCTTGGGGGCAAAAGCAACCCTCATCACAGCGCCGAGGCTGTGCCTGGGGGAGAAGGGCAGCCCCAGAGAGATGCAGACCCCATGCCTGGCACGTGCACCAGGGTCCCCCCTTCCTTCCCAAGGCAGGGACTGGGGGGGTCTTCTGTATTTCCAGATGCAGGGGGCGCCACAGGCTGCTGGCTCGGGTGCTCCCTGTGCTGCCATGCGCTGCCATGATGCAGCCAGCCCCTCTGCTTGGTTGCAAAACCTGACCCAGAAACAGCCCCTCAGGACCTGCACCCAGCGCGCGCGGCTGGTGCGGTGATAAACACGGTGTCGTGCCAAATGCCAGCGCTGGCCCACAGGAGACCTGGAAATACACTGCATGAGGAGACAGGGGTAATTAATAGCGCTGTTGCCTCTGGGTCATGTTGGTGGGAGGACAGGGTGAGCGTGGCGGCTGCGGCACCTACAGTGGCAGCGGGCAGGAGGGAACGGGTGCTGGGTGCATGAGTGCATGGGTACATGGGTGCATGGGTACATGAGTGCATGGGTACATGGGTGCATGGGTACATGGGTCCACATGTGCAGGGGTACACGAGCAGATGGGTACAAGGCTGCAAGGGTGGATGGATGCACAGTTGCACGAGTACACAACGATCATGGGTGCACGGGTGTAGGGGTTCATGGGTGCAGGATACAGGGGTACATGGCTGCACAGGTACAGGAGTGACAGGTGCAGGGATCCATAAGTACATAGGTGTAGGTGTGCAGGGATGCATGGGTGCATGGGTGCAAGGTACATGGGTACATGGGTGCACAGAGCCTGTTTTCGCTGCAGCCAGCCCCCTCCCAGGGCAGGGCAGCAGCGCGGTTGTTTTGGGTGCTCCTTCCGGGCAGGCTCACGTGTCAACCAAGTGACCGTGCTAGGACCAGCCAAGCACATCTTGCAAAACTGTCCCCGTTTCAGCACTTGGAGCTCTTCCAGGGAGGAGCTGGCACGCAAGCAGGGCTGCCGGCCACTCGGGACGGCCGGTGCTGCCTGCAGCCAGGAACGGGGCACCCACATGTGCACCCATGCCCACACCCCCAAGCTGGTCCTGCCAGGGGGTGGCATTGATTAGCTAATTGGCCTCAGTTAAGGAGATTCATTGTAATGGAAGGGTTGTAATGTCCTAATCCGCTTTCGAAACCCACAAGGGGCTTGTTGGCCCCTAATTGGCTTCGGGCACCTTAGGCAGGGGCCTGGACACTGATCAGCGCCAGGCTTGTACCCAGTGAACCCGGGAGCAGCGTGAGAGCGCGTTGCTCTGGTGGGAGCGTATCTCAACGGGTTCCGCTTGGTCCCCACAGGGCTCCTAGAACTGGGTGGCCCTGGCTGCTCCCCCAGTGATGGC
>NW_009913523.1:4740-5388 GCF_000696875.1 Nestor notabilis | reverse complement strand
GGCTGGAAGCGGAGCTTGTGGGTAAATGCTTTGGTGCCAGAGCAGAGCTTTGCTGCAGCCACAAGAAGAGCCCTCAGCTTCAAGGGCTTTGGTTTGATCCTTCCCTCACTGCCCCAGGCTGCTTCTGCCCCACATCCACCTCCCCAGCCCTGCAGCAGCCCAGGGCCACGGTCTGAGAGCAAAGGAGCCCGAAGGCCAAGTGGCCACTGCCTCTGGAGCCTGAGTTCACACGGTGCTGGGCACACGAGCCCAGCTGGATCCCGGCTCCCCCCCACCAGCACCCGGCTCCCACCATTCCCAGGCTTCCCCTCTGCGTCCTCCAGCCGCGGCCACCCTCAGCACTACCCAGCGCCGGGAGGTGGCTCTGGAAGTGAGGGGAATCCATCGGGATGGAGGCACAAGCAGCGGCTGCGGGAGCTCGGCCCATGCGGGTGAAGGAGGGGAAGGTTTGACCAGGACTCCACCAGCTCCCAGCGCTGGGAATTGCGAGTGCAGCCCCGAGGACCGGAACGGGCGCTCGTGGTTACAAAGGGCAGCAGGGACAGGGCCAGTGTGTCACATCCAGCATTTCCCTGTCATCCTGGAGGCACTTTGGCCACCAGCAAGTCCAACAACGTTCCAGACCCCCCTGATCCTGCTGCCTCTTCT
>NW_009913523.1:1889-4543 GCF_000696875.1 Nestor notabilis | reverse complement strand
ACAAAGGGCAGCAGGGACATGGCCAGTGTGTCACATCCAGCATTTCCCTGTCATCCTGGAGGCACTTTGGCCACCAGCAAGTCCAACAACGTTCCAGACCCCCCTGATCCTGCTGCCTCCTCTCCTGAGGGCTCCCCCAGCGCTGGGGCAGGAGGATGCAGGGGCAGAAGGGGGGGCAGCAGGGACACATCGCTCCCTAAAAGCTGCAGCCAAGAACCCCAGAGCAAACTCGTTCACTGGTTCTTTATCCAGCTCTGCGTCACTCCATGGTTTGCTCCAGCTTTGTACACCCAAATCCATATGGAAAAGTTCCTGACATCCCCCCCATCTTTGCATGGGAAGGGGGACGGCACCCATGGAGACAGGGCCACTTTGGGGTGGGTGGAGAGGCTAAACCCACCTTTGTCTAACAGATGCGTTGTAGTATTAAATGAAAGCTTAATAAAGTCCTTGAAGACCCCCTCCCAGCCCTCCCCCACCACAGCACGGAGGGTATGAGCCCTGCTCAGCTCAGCACATGCTCAGGGGCCAGTTGGCTTTGTTGGGCCTCTTGAATTCGTGTTCTCTGCAGTCTGAGAGTGTCACTGATGCTCCTCAGAAGAGCTGAGCACCTTTGGCACAGGCAAAAGCCCTCAGCACGTCTTGGGTCCCAGTCTCTACTTAGAGCTACACAAAAGTGTGAGCTTCAAGCCTCACAGCACGTTCCCACCAGCCAACAGAAGCAGGAGGAGGTCGAGGTCCTCTGTGAGCAAGAGCCAAGGAATCAGAGGCTTTCCAGAGGGTGCTCCTGAGTTCCCAGATCTCTGCTCGTGTCCTTGTGCTGGAAGTGAAGGGTCTTCACATGTGACGAGAGGATGGTGAGAGCTCCTCAGCCTGTCCCCTCCTATTTCAGGATGATGTGGTAGCTCTCATTGGTCTCAGCTGCAAGGGAAGCAAAGGGCATGAGCCACCCCCATGGCCAAGAACCCCCTGGGCTGAGGGGATCCCACACAGGAGCTCCCCCAGGAAGGGCAGGAGGGAAACAGAAGCTGGAGCCTGGGCATTTACACACCTTTCATGGTGTCCAGAACGAAACAGGATTCATCTTGGAAGTTCTGGATCATCTGGAAGAAGCCATAAGAGCCAGTTTAGCCCGAGGCTGTGTCCGAACACAGCACAAGTGCCTCCCAGCCAAGTGAGGGCTTCATCTTCCACCATCCAGCCGTGGGCACAGAGTACTGAAGGGGCTGGAAGCTGCTCAGGCAGGAGCTCAGTGCTCTGGGAGGTAGGAAAGGCACCAGCCAGAAACACTGTTCCCTTCTCCAGCTCTCCAGAACGGAAGCTCTGACCCAGGAAGCAAGGAGAGAACCCCTCCGGTTCCGGGGTGCAGGTCTGAAAGCCAAGTCTTCCCCCCTGCCTGGCTGAGGGAACCCACCCCTGAGCCTGGCTGAGCCCAGGGGGAGCTGCTCACGCCTGAGGAACCCCGTGGGTGCACCCAGAGGCTGTCACCTCGTCACTGATGAGCACGTGGATCCCCGTGGGCCCCTGCTTGTAGATCTGGCTGATCTGTTGGGAGGAGATGCTGAAGAGCTGGGCCAGCTTCTCGGTCAGCTCCACTGCTGTCAGCTCCTCCAGGTAGATGGCATGGTACACTGTGAGGAGAAGAGCTCTTCTAGCAGATGCCAGCCATGGTTTGGTGTCCACACCATGGATGCAGTTGCTGCTGTGCCTGCCGTGCAGAGCAGCAGCTTTCCAAGCCCAAGCTGCAGCACGTACGAGCCCTGCAGTGCTCTTTACTGGTACAGTCTTTGCCCTAAAAAGCTGCTGTTTCCACTGACAGCAGCTCAGCAGCGTTTTGTACCGGTCCTGGGGGGTTCTCCAGCCCTGCCCCAGCTTCTCCCCTGCTCCCCCACTCCCAGCAGGCAGGTCCTGGGGGAAGGGAGAGGATCCACCTTGGAGCAGGGCAAGGAAAGGACGAGCTGCTTTGCTTCTGCACTCGCTCCCGTTATCACAGAGGTGATAACCCAGCTCCAGCTGCTCCACAAATGTAGGTCATTCCCTGTTGTCTGGGAATGCTGGATCCCTACAGGAGCATCTGTCAGCTCCGAGCAGGCAACATGGCAACAGGCAGGTTCTGCAGCCACCCGTTGGGTGGGCAAGGAGACGATCAGCTGGGTAGGACCAGGGCAAGTAACAAGGGTTCACCCTCATCTTCTGGCACCCTTATCCCTCTGTCTGCGACACCCCCTGCACTGGGTTGCAGGGGAGGAGAATGGCAGCAGCCAAAGACAGGAGCCACAGGCCCTCTTGGAGCTGCTGTGCAGGCTCTATGAGCTCTAGTAACACCAAGAGGAGCCTTTGGCCAGCCCAAACCCCACAGGCAGTGGTGTGGGGACGAGGGGATCAGAGGTGCTGAGCACCCCTGGGCAGCAGGAGCAGGGCTGGAAACAGCCTCAGGGGGTTGGTTTGCTGAATTAACCCCCCCTGGCCCTGCTGCAGTAGCCCAAGCCCAGGTGCCCCCAGCCCCTTACCAAAGAAGGTGCTGGTCACTGTGTCCCCATCCTCATGCTTCTGCTGGAGGTCCCTCAGCTGCTGGGACTCCTGGCACACGTAGATGGTCAGTCTGGGCCGCACCATCCTGTGGACAGCGCAGGGAGTGAACATCAGATCTGAGC
>NW_009913523.1:0-1848 GCF_000696875.1 Nestor notabilis | reverse complement strand
AAAAGAGGAGATCAACAAACTCATCTCAAAGCAAACCTGTCGTGGTCATCCCCACCTTGGTGATGCTGCAAAGGGTTTTGCACCCCCAGAGCGTGAGCAGCATCTCAGGGAGGGGATCCTGCCCCTCTGCTGTGCTCTGGGGGCCTAAAGGGGCTCCAGGAAACCTGGAGGGGGGCTTTGGACAAGGGATGGAGGGACAGGACAAGGCGAATGGCTTGAACCTGCCAGAGGGGAGACTGAGATGAGCCCAGGGACACGGTGCCAGCTGGCGCCAAGCAGCTAAATTGGAGGGGGGCCAGAGCAGCCACGGCTCAGACCGAGCTCCGCTCCTTGTTCACAGTCCCATTGTGCAGTGCAGCATCTCCTGTCCTTCACCCTTCTCCCCAGCACAGTGTGACCATGTCTCCCCATCATCTGTCATCAGAGGCAGGTCACCAAGCCCCCAAAAAGCTGCCAGATCTCAGCGAGCCTTGCCCACGCCTCCTGGATGAAGCTGACCCTGTGCCTCCCCACCCTGCTGCAGCAGCCCCTTCTGAACGCTCCAGCTCGGACAGGTCACTTAAACACCAGTCCCTGCTTCTCCAGGGAAAGGTGCAAAGGAATATTCCCTTCCTGGGAAGGGAATTCCACGAGAGGCACTTCAGAGGACCAAAGGAACAAGCGTTGTACCAGCGGGACTTGCAGAGCATTTCTAACACTTCTCTCTACACAGGTTTTCATCCCCACATCACCTCTGCTGGCCAAGTTCTCAAATCAGACTGAAAGAGCTTCAGGGAGGTAAATGAAACTCTGTTCACTCCGGAGACAAGAGCCAAGCGAGCAGCCCCAGCAAACACCATGAAGCCAGCACCCCAGTGAGCTCCGCGCCAAGCACGAACCGGCCCTTGAGCGCGTTGAAGAGCCTGATGCCATCCGCGGGGCCGCAGATCTGGATCACGTCCTCCCTGGTGAGCTTCAGCAGGTCTGCACCTACAGCACGAGGGGAGAAGGCACGAGTCAGTCCAAGGTGGCTGGGATGGGGGCTCTGGGCTCCCCCTCCTCCTGCTCCCAGAGCTCACCCCGTTCCCAAACTGCCTCTGCCTTTTGGGAACAACCTCCCCCCCTGCTGCCCCCAAACGTTTCTTTTCCAGGCTGGTTTTGCAGCAGAGTGTTTTGGTCCAACCCCATGTCCCAGCAGGATCATTCCTGGGTGACCCTGGCTCATCAGGGAAGGAAGGGCAAAGAAAGGTGAAGCTCCCTCCCCAAGTCCTCAGCTTGCTTTAAGATCAGAGGGTGCTCTTGAAAGAGAAACCACCCCAGCCCCCACTAGTTGGTCAGTTGAGAGCAAGGTGAGAAACAAAGAACATGGCTTTCAGGGAGCCACCTTTTGTTGTGTTAGAATAAAACCGGGGGGCTTGAAGAGCATTTCTGTTCACCACAGCACCAGGAAGGTGGCCTCATGAGCAGGAGGAGGCTGTGACTCGGCAGAGAGAAGGGGCAGACACGGAGGCGATGGGGGGAACCTACCTGAGAAGTTCCTGAAGAGCCGAGAGAAGGTGGAGAAGCGGTTTCGGTGCAGCCACTGCTGGGCCTCCTGCGGCGTGCTGGTGGGCAGCAGGTTCTGCGAGGAGGGAGAAGAGGGTCACAGCCTCAGGGGTGACTGAGGAAGCAGCTTGGCCAGTGCTCATCATCACAGCCTTAAATTAGACCCTGCTGAGCCCTCGCGCACGCACACAGCAAAGGCGGCAGCCTGGACAGGCTTGGATTTAAAAGGGCTTTGGAGGGACAGAGGAAAAGGAAGCAAAGTGGAAACACAGTGAAGACAAGGCAGTAAGTAAGAAGAGGGGCTTTGGACAAGGGATGGAGGGA
>NW_009913522.1:0-4939 GCF_000696875.1 Nestor notabilis | reverse complement strand
GAACCTCCTGGATTGCTTGTGCTGGACTGTCTTGTTCCTCCAACAGATACCAGGATGGTTGAAATCCCCCATGAGGACAAGGGCCTGCGAACATGAGGCTGCTCCTGTCTGTCTGTAGAGCACTTCATCCACAGACGACTCCTGGTCAGGCAGTCTGTAGCAGATCTCCCCAGTAATGCCCCCCATCGCTCTTCTCCCTTTGACCCTGACCCACCAGCTCTCTGTTACCTCCTCACCTATCCCCAGACAGAGTTCCATACTCTCCAGCCTATCACTGACATAAATAGCAACTCCCCCTCCCTGTCTGCCAGGCCTGTCTTTTCCAGAGAGCCGGTAACCTTCCATTCCAACACTCCAGTCACAGGAATCATCCCACCATATTTCTGTGATACCAATGACATCGTATCCCTGTAGCCTTGCACATATCTCCAATTTCTCTTGTTTATTTCCCATACTGCGGGCATTTGTATAGAAACATCTGAGCCGAGCTCCAAATGAGGCCAACTCAATGGTTGCAGCAGCTGAAGTTTCCCTATATTGCACAAAGCACTTATTACAGGTGCTGGCAACCGACTGGGAGTGTTGGGATGGATCGATGCCCCCCTCCCCTGACGTATCTAGAGAGTTATCATATTAAGAGTTGAAGTAATGTTTTATTCAGCATGGCTAAAAATAGCAGTCTCTTCAGCATACAGTTTTGAGATGTGTTTCTATGTCTGTGTATCTAAACATGAGGGTTTTTTGTACAGATACCAAGTGTTCCCAAAGAGTTCTGCAAAGCTCAGCAGTTGTAGGCTGTCAACCCTACAAATAAGCCAACTGGTTATGCTGTAGACACAGTATCATGTAGCTAAAAACACCCCTAAACCCGCACACTCAAACCAAACTTGCTTTCTTTTCACATTTCAGCTAAATCTCCCCTTTATTCTTTTTCCCAGCATGGTGATTCCAAAAATAGTGTAGTTTTTAATTTGTCATATTCTAAGTCCATTTACTGAAAGGTGGTATCTGTGATCCTAACTTCTAAAGCTTGGCATACTGTTACAGAAGACTGCTGTCATGCTGTGTCCAAAGAACAACTCAGTTTTGTAACCATTAATGTGGTTTATGTCTAAATTGACAAGGGTTCCTTTATGGTATGTTGGTGATTATGCACATTAGTCTGTGTAAAAAAGCATGGAACTGTTCAAAGTAAGAGTTTGAAATGTAATCATTGGCATGTCAGAGCAGATTTTTACTATGTGATCATGTAGGAGAGGAGGTAGCATGGAGATAGAGCTAAGCCTGGCTCCTTAATGAACTCTAAATCCATTGTATGGCTGGACTTTTTATGTAAAGTCATTTGGTCGGCATTTTTTATAATGAGACAGTAATAATTGGTTGAAATCAACCACGGTAGTAAGAAAGTGGCCATTTTGTCTACAACAATTAACACTGCTTTTGTGATAAACTCTTTCAGACAACTCTTTTAGAATCTTGTGAATCTGCAGTATATATATGACTTCTATGTATTTATTGCTAGTTAAGCCCTTATTCCATTACACAATGTTTTAAGCAGGATTTAAATAAATGTTAAAGGTGATTTTCATGTTGTAATTTAAACTTTAATTTTAAGCAAAGATTATTTTTTCCTGCTTCAATACATAGAAGAATTTAATTTACAAGTTAAGATGAGGCAACAAGATCTGAAAACACCACAGCTGTATCAGCATAACCAGTCCTTCTAAAAAATTTAAAGAATAAAGTACACAATTCAAGTGGAATACTCCATTTAGTATAATTCTGCTATTTTGGGGAAGGTAGATGGGGATTGATGCTTGAGACTAGAAAAGGTACAAGATCTTGCTGTAACATCATAGTTATCACCTGTGACAGTAAGAGGGATCAAAAATCTTCCTTCAGGTAAATACTATAAATTAAGCACAAAATGGTGCCATTTTGTCAAGCTTATATAGGAGTTTTTGCTGCTTTACTAGTGGCCAGCCTAATTGTATGAGAGTCATCAGAAACAGTCTTTGCTTGCTCACAAAACAGGTGAAGGTTCTGTCTCTTTTAATAACCATCAGCCATAATTACTCTGTAATTTGTGACTGAGAGCCCGAACAACAAATTAAATGGATCTTCAAGATGCTCTCTTTTAAACACTTTTTGCAAACAGGTATTGCCTGTCACATTACTATTCCTCATGTCTCCTCTTAGAGTAGTGACAAGTTGGAAGATAGCAGAAACAAGCAATCCACTGTATTCACTGAGCGTTTTGTCAACAGCTTTGTGATATTTATCTATGTTGTCTTCAGTATTGAACTCCTGTCTCTGGTGCCATGGGAAAGTCATTGAAATCGCATTGCTGAACATAGGCGGCTACTGTTGCATCCAAATTAAACGAATTGAACACTGCTGCCATCTAGTGCTTTCTGCTCCTAAATTTCTGGTCTGTCTCAGTAGGCGGACGTCACTTTTTTTCTTCAGAGCTGGATACTGAAGGTACCAAGAGATCTAAGCCAGGAGAGACCATGGCATCTATGAGTCTCTCAGTCAACCTCTGTGTGAGAGAGAACTGAAGGAGTTGGCTACTTCATAGCCTCATGGCATAGATCTCACAGCAGCCTAGACCTCACAGCAGCCTTCCAATATCTGAAGGGGGCTTACAAGGATGCTGGAGAGGGACTCTTCATCAGGGACTATCGTGACAGGACAAAGGGGAATGGGTTCA
This sequence comes from Nestor notabilis, assembly GCF_000696875.1. NCBI lineage: Eukaryota > Metazoa > Chordata > Aves > Psittaciformes > Psittacidae > Nestor > Nestor notabilis. Next base: position 2,226 of record NW_009913522.1, on the reverse strand, counting down.
AACTTAAACAGGGGAAGTTCAGGCTAGATATAAAGAAGTTTTTTTACAGTGAGGGTGGTGAGGCACTGGAATGGGTTGCCCAAGGAAGTTGTGAATGTTCCATCCCTGGCGGTGTTCAAGGCCAGGTTGGATGGAGTCTTGGTCACATGGTTTAGTGCGAGGTGTCCCTGCTCATGGCAGGGGGGTTGGAACTAGATGATCTTAAGGTCCTTTCCAACTCAAACCATTCTATGATTCTACTTGGAGGGACCAGGAGCTCCAGGCCTACTCCTGTGAGACCATGGGGTCTGGAAGTTGACCAAGAGACCTGTCTGTCTGTTTCTGTACGCAAATAAACTGGAGATGAGAGGATGAGTCAACTGCTGGGTAGACTGAGTGTCTAAGGCCAGTTAGTGGAGGCATCAACGGAGTGTATATCTGTGTGTCAGCATGTGCAACGGTTCCTGTGTACCAGCAACTGGTCAGGCTGCAAGTGCCGAATGCTCACCCGCCTAGATGCCTGCAGCTGAGGAATATTAATGGTCCAAGGGCCAGCTACTCTGTTGTGGTATATCTGTAGTGTTCCTCTGGGGGTGTGTGCATAGCTGGGAGTGAGGGGTTTGCACCAGCAAAGTGGAGTGGGACTGTGGTTGTGGGGCTTGCTCGTGGCAGCAACTGGGGAGACCTGGGATCCAGGGGCCAGTTACTGGGCTGCCTGAATGTGTGAGGCCAACTGCTGGAGGGATCACACTGTATGTATTTCGCAGTAGCACACCTTCATCCTGCTGTTCTTGTGTAACTGCCATGTTTTCTTTCTGTCTTGAACAGTGGAGCTGCCCAGATATAGTATGTATTATATTCATATGTCTGTGTGTGTGCCTGTGGGGAAAACGTGCCCAACCTCGTTACTGGCTGAAGCTGACAACATGGAGCTGCAATGGCCTTGCCTCTAGCAGGACAGATTCAGCAGCTCCTAACATCATTTCAGTATCATTCTAAACTTCAGGTCAAAGAAGCAGGGGAAAATAACGTAGGGAGAGCTCAGTTCTATAATCAGAAACTTAGCAATAGAAGTGCTGGAGATCTGTTTTACTCCCACTGAGTCCTTACACAGAAAACCAGATAGTATTTTTATTATCCTTTATGTCAGACGTCATAGATAAATATTACTGATTCTAAGGATTGAAGACTTGAAGCTAATGAAGGAAATGAGCACCAATTCACTTTCAGTTTTGACAATGACTGGTTTTTACTCAGATACAAATTCTCCAGTGAAGTGTCCCTTGAAACATCAGCTTTTCTGTTATTATGAGGACTATGTGTTCCTTGCTTGGCTAATACACTTTTAAGACTATAGTCCTAGCTTTGTTCACTGAGTAGCTTGAGACTTCTAGAATTGCACGTCTTCCTTCTGGGCAGGCAAGGTCCCCAAACTCTGTCTTTAAGTACAATTTCTTGCTATTTGGGAGAAGTTCTCAGGGTATCACTTCCTAATACTTTCTTGAAACATGAAATCAAAGTGCAGTAGAGTTCACTTTTGTAATGGGGTTTTGGTAAGTTCAGCAGCAGAATACACTTTCAAAGTACTTTGGCAGTTACTTATATTGTGTGCTGCTCCAGAAGAAATGCCCAAGGTGCCCATATAAGAATAGAAGTATTTAATATTTAAATTTGTTGTTAGAGTTCCAGTTCAGTAGAAACAATACTCAATATCCATAGCCCGTTGTCCTGGGTTCAGCTACAGCAGTCATTTTTTCTCCTTCTTAGTAGCTGGTGCAGTGCTGTGTTTTTGACTTTCAGCCTGGGAACAACGCTGATAACACCGATGTTTTTAGTTGTTGCTCAGTAATGTTTACTCTGACCAAGGACTTTCTCAGTCTCATGCTCTGCCAGGGAGGAGGGGAAGCCAGGAGGAAGCAGAGACAGGACACCTGACCCAAACTGGCCAAAGGGGTATTCCATACCACAGCACGTCATGCCCAGTATAGAAACTGGGGGGAGTTACCCGGAAGGCCCAGATCGCTGCTCGGGTCGGGCTGGGTATCGGTCGGCGGGTGGTGAGCGGTTGTGTCCTTTTCCCTTGTTATTCCTCTTATCATTATTATTGGTAGCAGTAGTGGTTTGTATTATACCTTAGTTACTGGAGAGCTGTTATCTCAACCCGTGGGAGTTACATTCTTCCGATTCTCCTCCCCATCCCTCCGGGAGTAGGGGACGGAAGGAAGAGGTGGGGGGAGTGAGCGAGCG
>NW_009913521.1:4252-4566 GCF_000696875.1 Nestor notabilis | reverse complement strand
GGCTCGGAGCAGGGCGGGAGGAGCGGGACCGGGGGGACGCGGCGTGGGAAGAGGGACGTGTCCTGCGACCCCCGGGGTTGCCTCCAGCTAAAGCGCATCGTGGGGCTCGTTTCATTGCATCTTGTCCCTGCTCATTGCGGGGGGGTGGAACTGGATGAAGGTCCCTTCCGACCCAGACTAGTCTGTGATCCTTTAACAGTTGTGCACAGAACCCCTCTCATAGAATCACAGGATGGGTTGGGTGGAAAGGACCTTAAGATCACCCAGTTCCAACGCGCTGCCATGGGCACGTTGGTGGAAAGGAGATGGGGGCA
>NW_009913521.1:1522-4152 GCF_000696875.1 Nestor notabilis | reverse complement strand
GTCATCTCCCCAGCAGCCAGCTCCTGCCATTCCTCCCGGCAGGAATCTCCTCTGTGGTTTTCCTTCCCTCAGCTTTCCTTCTGGAGCACTTTTCTGTCCGTCTGACGCATCTTGGGCCCGGAGCCAACACGAGTTCTGAGGCATTTTGTCCTAACTTGGAGTGCCAGAACAATTAACACAACAAAGTTCCGCTGCTGCTTTTGCGTGTGATGCTTTCAAAGTGGGGCTTTTTTCTTTCTGAAGGTGCCTCCACAACGACCTGTTTGATTGCTGCAGGTCTTTGAAGATCTGAAGAGAAATCCCCACATGAAAGTCCTCCCATCTTCAATGGCACTTTGCTGCAGCCTGGAGCAGCCCAAGGAAGGGGAGAAAGCAGCACCCGAGAACTTTGATCCTGTTTCTTGGAGCATGAGGAATGGCTGCACCACTTCTGAGACCTGCAGACCCTCACAGGGGCCGCAGGTAACTGAGTGCTGGTCACCTCCTGAAGCCCCTGTGCCCTTCTGAACCCCGGTGGTGCTGCTCAGGGGGCAGCCCTCAGGGTTTCTCCAAGCAGGATGACTCTGCCCATGTCTCCAGACCGGAGTGTGCAGCACCAGGGCTGTGTCTTTGCTGCAGCGGGATGGGGCAGAGCAGGTTATAGAGAGCTTGCTGTGCTCTGATGGAGCAGGGTTTTACCCAAGAGACCATCTGGCCATCTCCTGTCATAGAATCATAGAACCACAGCCTGGCTTGGCAGGGTCGGACCTTAAAGCTCATCCAGTTCCAACCCCTGCCCTGGGCAGGGACACCTTCCACTAGAGCAGGTTGCTCCAAACCCCTGTGTCCAACCTGGCCTTGAACACTGCCAGGGATTTTTTTTTTGCCTCCTGTGCCACCCTCCCAGCTCCCGCCCAGGGAAGAGCTTCTGCCCCAGAGCTCATCTCAATCTGCCCTGCGAACCTGCCCTGCCATCCACCCCGTCATGAGCTGATGCCATGGGAAAGCCATACAAATGCTCTCACCAGACAACCCTTTGTCTGAGCATCCTGCCCAGCACAGCCCATGCTCCGGGCACGGGAGAGCTGCCATCCGGCAATAATCCCCCGTGTGCTCCTCAAGACCTTCCCCCCTGCGCGGAGCAGGCACGGGAGGCACTGATGGGGACACTGAACCAGCCCCGCTGCGCGGCTCCGCTGCGCCCTGGCACACCCCGATGCTGTCTCGGTGCCAGGCTGCCACCGGAGCCGGCTCAACCGCTTCCTCCGGGTGCGGGTTTGGCTTCTTCACAAGCAGGTGAGGCAAGAAAAGAGCCTGTTCTTCCGCAGGCAGCGGCTCACGGGGGGCAGAAGTTCCCAGCCGGGGATGCAAACCTGCTCCTCACATGGCAATGATGTCCCCACCTATGCAAACACCACGAGAGCGAGAAGCAGGCCCCCTGGCAAACTCCCCGGTAGGTCTCGTGGGTATTGGTGTTCCCATTACACCTGGAGGAACTGGAATCAGTAACACAGTTATTCAGGTGCCTGGAGATGCAAAGCGTAGCCTCGCTGGATCATCGGGACTGCCTCGGTTGGCTGGGTACCACCTCCCAGGTTCGGGACCAGCCAGGTCCAGCCCTTCCAAGAATCCTGTCTGGGTGCTGCTTTGCATTCACAGCACCCAGATTTGCTGGGAAATCGCCCTCCCCTGCAGCTCCCAGCGGCTCTGGGCTCCATTCCCATGTGAGACACGGGATGAGCTCTCCCAGGCGCTGGGCTGGGGGACAGAACCTCCCTCCTGATGCACAAAAGGCTCTTGGCAGAGGCGTTTTGGAGCCTTCTGCTCCCCACAAGCTGGATAACGGCAGCCCTGTGCTGAGCTGGGGAGCAGCAGGGCTCTGAGCCTTTGGCCAATGCCTTTGGCCACTCGGTGCCTGCTGTGGGGCAGGAAATGCTGCATTTGATGCACACTGGGACCTGCGCAGCCTCGTGAAGGCACAACCGAGCCATGGCCTGAGCTCATGCCTGGCTGGGTGAGACCAGGCAGGTTGAAGGGGAGGGATGATGCTGCCCCTTCCCCTGCTCCTCCCTGCTGGCCCCGGCCACAGCGGGGACCCCCCGGCCTCTGTCACCCTCCGATGGACCCGCAGGTCCCGGCAGCCCTGGGGACAACACCATCGATTCTCCGTCTAATCTATCTCTGTCTTCCTCCTGCTTTCTCCTTGTGCCTTTCTCTCCTCGCCTTCCCCTCCCTTCCCTGTGCTTTGTAGCTGCCCGACAGCCTCACTTCCCCCTCCAGCCCTTCCCTTTGATCCTAGGAAAGAAGCAATTGATCCTCCTTATCTTTATTGTGGTAGAGACATTCCCAGCACTGCCCTTAATTAAATTCCTCTTCATTTTCCTCCTTAAAGCCTCCCTTTACCCCAGCCCCAGACAAGTATTTGTTTTTAAATGTGCAATTAGATTATTAGATAGGTCACGAGCAGCCAGATCCACCGGGATCCACATGGAGTTCAGGGGTAACCTGGAGGCTTTCCCCTCCCTATGGAGCTGGGATGGGGGCTGATGGGTTCATAGGAGCTCGAGGGGCTGCTGCTCACCCCATGGGTGTATGGGGCTCAGAGGCTGGCAGGAACAGGGTGCAGAGGGACAGCACGTCCCTAGCACAGC
>NW_009913521.1:1180-1434 GCF_000696875.1 Nestor notabilis | reverse complement strand
CCCCCCCCGCCGCTGTCTTTGGGCAGGACCTTCCCTCCCTGAGCGGCTCCAGGAGGAGGCTGGACTCATGAGCCATAGTCTGAACTGCAGTGGCTTGGAGACAGCAGCGGTGCTGCCCTCCCCACCTTCCCTTGGCTGCAAGGGAGCAAAAGGAAGCTGCAGCCGGGAGCAGGCAGATGCCTCCTGAAGCCCTGATGGGAATGAGGGGGGCAAGATGGGCCCATGGGTGCTGGCAGCAGCCTCCTGCACCCTGC
>NW_009913521.1:0-934 GCF_000696875.1 Nestor notabilis | reverse complement strand
GAATGCGAGGCATGTTATCCCCGGCACCAGCTCTTTCTTTAGACGGCCTAAGCCTGGGCCGGGGGGAGGGAACGCCTGGGGTCCCGCCGGCTTTCCCAGTGATGAGTGCCAACATCCCCCCCTTTCCTCCTCCTCTTCCTCCTCCTCCTTGGGAAACCTCCCCCTCTGTGCTCACCCCACAGTCTGCCTGGGTGGGGTGTCCCGATGGAGGCCTGGATGAGGGTCTCCATGCCAGGGTTTGCAGAGGGTCGAAGGGGGTCTGAACCAGGGCTGAGGCAATGCCAGTAGCACCCCACAAAGGAGGTGAGCACCTCTGGGGCCCTGCATGAGGAAGCAGCCTCCAGCTCTTGATGCTCCTCTCCTTGGGCACCAAGGATGCTGCGAGGGTATTTTGGGAGATCCACCAGCAGAACAGAGGTAGAATATCGAGCCCAGGATAAATCACTGCCTCGTTCATCTCCAGTAAGAGCAATTACCCCTTAGACACCAACCCCATTCATCGCTATTACTGCTTCCAGGCTCACTGGGGTGACAGACCATCACACAGGAGAGGCAGAAGGGGGCCACCCCTCACCCCGGGTATCCCAGGGTGCAGAAACCTTCCAACCCGTCTTTGACCTCCCCAGTTGAGCTCCCAACTCAGCGGATACATGCTGGGAAGGGGTGGCTGAGCCGTGGGGTGATGAGGGTCCCAATGGCGCCAGGGCAGTGGGCCCCACAGCCACCAGCGCTGCCCGGGTCCCCGCTGGCCCTGTCACTCTGCTTTATCCCGCTCTCAATAGAGGGCCCAGCTGCAGCTATTACATAAAGTGCAATTAGCAGCGAGGGCGAGGGAGGCCTCAATGGCATTAAGGAATTCCTCCCGGGCTGACGTCAAAGCTTCCCCTCTCCTCCCGCCACCCGCACAAAGGGGAACGTTATGAGTCCCCGCTGG
>NW_009913520.1:6057-18699 GCF_000696875.1 Nestor notabilis | reverse complement strand
CAAGGCCAGGTTAGACAGAGCCTTGGGCGACGTGGTGTAGTGTGAGGTGTCCCTGCTCACGGCAGGGGGTCTGGAACTAGATGATCTTAAGGTCCTTTCCAACCCTAACTATTCTATGATTTCCTGTACTTTTCTTCATCAGCTGGACCTAAAATATCCGTTTGTATGTAAATAATAAACATCTGACAACTTACCTTTTTCCATGGAGTGGGTGAAACCCCTATGTAGTGCACAGCAAGCTTTGTGGAGAGGTGAGCTGTGTACGCTTCTTGTAAACTCCTGGAAAGGGGTGAGGAGTTTATTCTGAACTTGATACCTGCTGTAGGAAAAAGAAATAATACTTTCTCTCTCACCACCTTTTTCAGTAGACACTACCAGTTGCATTCTGAGATTCTACCAAATACATTTATTTGATCTTTTTAATCAGGCAAAATGCTCTCAGGAGCGTTAAATGATCTCAGGAGAACTTCTTGCCCAGAATGGACTGCAGGACCAAGCATTGTGTGTGTGACTCACTTAGGTTTTAGAACAGCAGTTGTAGATAGGTTCTGGGTATGTCTGTTACGGGTGGTCTGCAGCTCACTGCTGACTCTTTACAGTGAACAAGCTGTATGTGCTGAATGGCATGTTTGTATTTGTGGTTCAGAGGTGTTGCTGAGGGGTAGCAATGTAATTTGATTTTAGTGGTTCAGTGCACATTATCGCACTGATCTCAAAACTTAATGGACATGCAGATGTATTTGATACTGATTGTTTGGGAGGTTTATTGGTTAAACTGGAGGAGTTAGGAAAAAATATCTGTTAAAACCATAATTCCTGTGGTTGTGAAGGGCTAACATACAGCTGCAGGGCACTGGATCTGTCTGATGCTGATCATACCAGATTGGGGAGTAGGCACAGAGGTTTAGGCTGCCTTCGCACAGAGCTTTCCAGAACGTTATATTCTCCATTTTGATGTTGCAGAGATTATAGCAACATCCTTCATCATTAAAATGTGGTAATAATGCACTTTTTAAAAGCAAAGTTAAAGACTCCTTTTTATCTCCTGCCAGTTCTCTACATCTGCAAATGCAAGATTGTTCCCAAATAATCGTGTGTTTTCTAGTTATTTTTCTAGGGTAGTTATTATCTCATGGTTTTGAGCACCTACTTTTGAATCTATTAGTAGAGCTGAACAGGGAGTTAATTTGAGACATGTTTAAGATTTGAGCTCTGAAGGGTGGTGATAATAATGGTGACGGAGTAGAGAAAATATTGACTTTTCTCTGTGGTTAATTTCCGAATGAATGTCAAATGACTGAATTTATATTAAATTAATCACAGGGAAGCAATTACTGCCTGACCTGTTTGTATGTTGCTATAAGGTCCTTACTGCAAAGCCCTGTGATTTGAAAGATTATAAAGCAATCACTTATTCCTTAAGAATGGAAGGACATATTGTAGCACAGTGAAATTAGTTGGTGGTTTGTGTAGATAAATACACACTGAGGGGAAGTAGTGATCGAGTGACCTGTCCTAGTAGTGGAATTACTTCTCCCTGTGCTGAACAGACGCAAATGAATTGTCCTCTTAGTGATTCGGTGGTAGAAAAGAAGAGAGATGTGGTGAACAGATTTTGCAGAGAATCAGAATACAAGAACTAAAGTAACTAATACTGTTAAGCAAAGATCATACTTTTTGATTTTATTCAGAAAAATCCCAAGTAATAGCAGGAATTTTAAGAATTACTCCAAGATTCACAATATGATCCTGACAAAAAACTCAGGGGCTAAAAAATGCAGGAGGCTGAAGCTTTGCTCCCAGGTTCTAAACCTGTGAGCTGCATTTCCTGGTAAACAGAGAGATGAGTGGCCAGTTTTCTGTGGCAGAGATATTTTACAAGGCTTGAGGTCCATAGGCTGAGGCACTGCTTTAAATCCTACAGGCTTAACAGCTGTTTAAACTGATCTAGAAGGGAAGCAAATTTTGTGTCTTTATGTTATAGGATTTGCTTCAAGGTGTGGCTCACCTCTTGAAATAAAGACACCTAGCTTAAAATTAAATACATCAACTAGGATTGTACAGCTGAATGAACTAGAATATCCTAGCTGCCACTGTCAGCAGCATGTCCTTTGCATCTATCCAGTTAGAGGCAGTCAGAATAAAGCCTTCTTTTGTCTACATCAGGTCTGCCTCTCCTCAGTGGACCAAGACATCACATGCACATGTCTCTGTCTGGACATAACAAGCAGGGAATCACTTAAGCCTTTCCAGACTGTTGTTCCATTTCTTTGTAACTCATTGCCACGTCTTTGCCTAAATTTGCTTACTGCATGAATTTATTTTTCTGAAAAACAATTTTTGATTTTTTTTTTTTTCTGAAGGTTTCACCTTGTTGCTGATGGATTTCATACTGGAGCTGGCCTTGTTGGTTTGAGCTTTGCAAAACCAGTACATGATACAGCTTGTTATTCTGTGTTCACAAACCCCATGAGTAGCAGCCAAAAGCTATACAGTAATCATTTAGCATCTCTAGAAATGTGAGTTAGGCTGGTTTGGATAACTGACCAGCCTGCTCTGTAAGGGGAAAGTTATAAAAAATTTCAGACAGGACTAACATTGTGGCAGTACAAAGCTCTGATACCTGAGATAAGACTGTGAGTATACTGTATTAGAACATAGTATGATGTATTGGTACAGGAAGTCCCAGTTACGTCTAGAAACATTTACTAATGAGCTTTTGCCTGACTTTCTATGGAGGTATGCTGGTTACTACTGTTCCTGAAGAGCATTCTGCTGAAAAGATACTGATACCCTCCATTGACCTCCTTGATAACACTTGGTGAGTCTGAGTATTTACTTTGTGTTTTAGTTATGCATACTCTGAGCATCAAGATCTTGTGTTCTTTACCACTCATTTTCTTCTGTTCTGTGATGTAAGTAGTTGTTCAAGATCACACACGGCCTCTGCCTTTATAATCAGCTCTTCAAGTCAGCATAGATATAGTAGCTGGTAAAATCACATAAAGGGATCCCAAGTCCTGTTAAGATTCATCACTGCAACTCCTCTTTGCTTGGCTGCACTGTCAAAGAGAACGTACACATTATTTTCAGATCTTACTGAATGAAATGTCAGTTTGAAACTTTTAGCTTTAATCCTGTCTCCATGAGATAGTTTGGCATCATATCTGTGTGCCCCAGATGTTTCACAAAGCCAGCTGAGTCAATCAATAGGTCATCAAAGCTAACAAAATAGGAAAAGTATCATTCTTACTGTTCAACAATCAGCGCAGTGTGGTGGCATGTTTTTCAGATCACAAGATGTGCTCAAAATAACGTATCTTCAGGTATCACACATGCAGAGTTTGATTTGAGGTTCTTCTGCAGCAGTCTTCTGATGGTTATCTATCCGGATAGATTTCTCAGTGCTGAACACTAATTTTTTTTTATGGGGAAAAGACAAAGAAAGCTTTTTCTGTGTGTTTCTGTATGATAGAATATTAAAGTCATGTTGAGGATTATTCAGTCTTGAATTATTTCCTCTTCTGAGCTAGGAGATTCTGGGACTGTGAGCTGTGAATTGGTGTTCTCAGCCATACCTATTTCTTCGTGTTCACATACTGAGCTTAAGTTAGTAAAATTATGTGTCCATTTTTGTTGTAATAAGAGATAAAGGAGGAGTCAACAAGCAGAAAGCAAAGATACAAGGGAAAGTAAGGCAGGTGGAGTGAGACACTTCCCTGAGAACAGACTCCAAAGGCAAAGGCTGGAGTATTTGCTGGTTATGGTAATATAGGTCAAAGGCAGATGATGAACTGGAATTCAGGGAGAGCAGGGAGAGATGTAGCTGTCAATGGAGCAGATGAGGTGTGTAGTTGATTCAGTCAAAAAGAAAAGAAAACTGTGATCAAAAAAAGTGTGTCTTGAAGGAAGGCCAAGTGTAATAAATGCTTTTGACTCAGAAAGTAAGAAAAAAGGTTTGCTGGCTTCCAGATAGGAACTGGAAGGAAGATACTGAGAAGAAATAGTTCTAAAGAATAGGAGAATTGAAGAGTGTGGGGTAAAAATACCATGTTGAAAAAGATGGTGCTTAGCTTTTATCCTGTGTGAGCTGATGTATTCCAACTCTTATCTCTTCAAAATAATTATTTTGGGTCAAAATAATTGATCAGTTTCATCAAAAAAGTCATTTTCTTTTTTCTTTTTTTTTTTTTTTTGTGGAAAAAAAGGAGAACAGACACTTTTGTTATCATTAGCTATCTCTATACTTCAGTTTGGCCATTGTAAAAAATTAATAACAAGTTTTTGAAAAACCAACTGGTAATTCCATTTGTGAGACAGAAGGAGACAGGCAGATTTGAAAAATGCAGTAGGGGAAATAGATTCTGCTACTTTTTCCTCAGGGAAATAGGATGTCTTTTCATCTTTTCTCTGGAATGAGTAAAACTGGACAAAAGAAATGCCAGGCTCATTGACAAATCCTCCTCTCTCCCCAGGGAAATTACACAGCGTGGCTCTAAGCATCAGGTAACTTTTCAGGCCAAAAGACAAGTACAGCAATCAAGTAATGAACACCATTAGCTTTTTTTGCTGTTTTGATCTCTTGTCCTATGTTTAGCTATAACTTCACCAAAATTTCACTTTTGTGATTGGCAACTTACTCGCAGTCCAAAAGCCATTTCGTGAGGCTATTTCTTAAGTCTCTCCATGTAAATCAGCATACAGGTCATGTTACTTTGTGTGTCACCTGCTGCCATGGACAAGACATGGATGTCACAATGTCAGAATCATATACCCTTCAGTCATTAACTCTTCCTGTTTCAAATTTATTAGTGCAGAAAGATAGCCCATTAAAGAATTTATTATGAAAAATAAAGCTAAACCGTAAGAACTGATTTGATTGCGTCTGTTTGTTTCTATGAGGAAACTCTTTGAATGATTACAGTAGTCACATCCTTTCGTATTAGAAGTGATCAGGAAAACCCTAAAGAGCTCAGAATAGGAAAGTCTTCATTCTTGTCTGTGAGTACAAGATCATACTTTGAGAATATATACTTCTTCTGTTTCCTGTCCTGTGGAAAGGAGAAGTGTTCAAGAAAGAAAGAAAATAGTTGCCGTTAAAGTAGTGTGGTTTGGTGTGTGGGTTCTCTAAAGACCCACGCGAAGTTTGTTTCCTTGTAAAAGATAACGAGCAGCACCAAGAGTTGCCCTGCTACCCCTGATTAATTATCTGGTTATTTGTGTTCTTTGCTTTAAAAATCCCTCTAAATCAGAGATCTTAGCAATTAGCAATTGCTGACAGTGTAGACACTTAATATACCTACTGCTGTTAAGGAAACAAGCCATAACCCCAGTGTCAGACTCTCAGTACTACAGATATTTATAGAGTAAGGCTTTGCTTTTGTTTGCTATGGTATTATTTTTTTATTTTAAGCTAAATACAATACTAATTCTTGTTACTGTCATTCCTGGCAGTTGATAGGAGTGGCAACTCATTGATGGAGATAGTAATTTATACCATGGGATGGGGGGAATGCAATATATCCAGTTCTCTAGCAACAAAAATTCCACTTTGATATGCAGTGTTGTAGTTAGGCTCCTAGTGATGTCACGCTAATGGAATACTAGGAAATGCAACCTTATTGCCTTATGCAGAAGGCACCAAGAAACTTTTTTACCCATTTCCAGGGAAAAAAACCCTAAAATTTGAACTAAAATCCTAAAATATTGATTCAGTAAAGTTAGGCAAAACATTCTTATCTTCTTTTGAACAAAGAGAATTTATTCACCTAGGATTAAGACTTATTTTCAGCTTTAATACAGCAACTGAGGTTGAATTGACCACAAATAACATTTTCCGTTTTTGCAGGTTTAATGATTGCCTAAGAGTATATATAGTCCAGCTGAAAATTTTGTGAGTTTTGTAGTAGATAAACAATGTTCCTCTGAATTTCATTTAGTCTTTAAGTAAATGCTGTAATAGAATGAATTTATAATCCGTATTCTTTATTTTCTATGCTATGAAGAAATTGTAACAAATGAAATTGAGTTGTATATTGGAAAAATTTGTCGAGGTAAATTGCATGAATGAGATTAGAGCCTGTTTGATATGTATCACCTAAATCTATGCTCTTTCTGACATTGTCAAGGTTTAAAGTAGTGCAAAGGTGTGCCTTTAGTGTGTTCATCTCTGCTGCTGTCAGTACTACTTAGAATAAAGTGTAAAAGAATCCTTCAAGTAATATACGTAAAATATGTTGATGTATAAGTATTTTAAGAATATCTTGCTCCTCCTTTTAACACCTCATCTTTCTGTTTGTGTAATCTGACATATTCAGCAGTGTTTTTCCCATTGAAATAGAAGCATGTCACCAAACTATCCAGATTTAATTTCTGTCTTGTGAACTGCTGAGGACATGAATAATAAGGTTCAAATTATGGTTTGTTGTTTCCTTCTTGTGTCCTCCTTATCATACTTCATGTCTTTGCATTTGAAATACTCCCATCTAGATTTCCATCTAAGAATGACAGATGACACTAAGGTTCAGCACACTGCAGCATCCTGTCTTTCAGTCAGAGGCATCCTGTGTCGAGCACTATGGTCTGTTTGCACAGTCCTGTCTTAAAGTGTTTTTATAAATTTTTGACTCAAAATTGAGATCCTGCTTCAAGACAGGACAGTATCTGTTGATAAAGGCAGATGAGGTTTTAGAGGAATTCTAAAACGATGAAGAGTTCTTTATAGTCTTTATCAAAATGCAGAAGGGTTTTAAGAATAAATAGCAATTGCTTTTCTGTTAGAGTATCATACATTCCCAAGGCTTCCTCATCTTCTTCAGAGCTGCAAACTGAAAATGGATCTGTTCTAAAAAATTAAATGAAATTTACAACCTTCAGGAGGTGGAAAATAGTCTAGGGTTTAGCATACTGTTTCTACTGTTTGTCACTGGAATGCACTATATTAAAGACCTTAGTATCCCAAGATGTATTGGAATTTCAGTCTGTTTGAGTACAGGTTCATACCTGCTTAAGGGTGAGTTCTATCTCTTGAGTCTTGGCAGGCCAGATAAAAAACATATCAAAGATCAGACACTGTGCATAAAATAAGTAGTGCAAGGACGATGGGTTGGGTGTAGGAGGGCATGGTTAAGAAATTTATAAAATTAAAATTACATTGATGGAAAATAATGAAAGCACTTAACTGCATAAATACTGGATATATATAATGGAATGTTTTGTTTTGATTTTAAATACTGAACTTAATAACCAGACATCAGTAATGTACAAAACAAATGAGAAGAATAAGAAGAATGTAGGTAATTTTGAGAGGATACTGCTTTTAGGAGTGACTGCAGTCTTTAGGCAGAAAATCCTGCATTCCACAGTATTTTACTTTGAAAATTTTGCACAAAGTGGGCATCATATGTATATATTTTCTGTATATAAATATTAACATTTCACAGTCAGGTATGTTAGTCTCAAATTAAAAACTAGAATATATGCAACATGTACAATAAAAAGGATATGCACAGAGTTGGTTACTCTGTCATTACATAAGGAGTAGTTGCATTGGTGGTCATTACTTACCTGTAAATTTAAATCCTATTACACTGTATTCTCCTGTCCTTAGCAAACAGAAAATCTGAAAAAAATAATGTGTATCTTTGTATTATTTACATACCTTATAGCAGCTTGCTTTGTTACAGTGGTGTTGTATAGGGAAAAAAATGAGGTTTTTTCTTCAAATTAGCTTAGAAAGGGGCACTGAAGGAGATGTGCGTACTGTCCCAAATAGTTGAAATTGACCCTGTGATTACTGTGGTCCTATGTGTTTTGGTAGGTGTTCAAGCTGCCTTACTAAGACAACTGTTTGATGGATGCTCACTTCCATGTATCATTTGGATTCCTTTAGCTTTCCTCTGTTCTGAGGAAAATGCTTCTTTATTATTATTGTAAATCTTTCATAAACTCATTGTAGGCTTTATGAAAAGAAAAATTGTGGACTCAAAAGTCAAATGATATAATGGGAAAAAAAGTCAGTGAAGTGTTTTCTTTGAAAACTAGTCAAGTCAGTCTTTGTGCCCTGAGTTACAGAACTGTTAGCTGAACTAATAATGCTGGAAAAATTTCCCTCTGTGGCTTCCTAGTATGATCGTGTGCTGATTTTATTGATTTTGCTGAATAAGACTATTTGTGTTATTAGAGTCTCTAATTTACTTAAAATAATTTGGTTTATTTATGCAAATTTCTCCAAATAAAAAGCCAGTTGAGAGCTTTTTCCTGATAGTATTAACATCAAGACTCAATGTTATATATGTTACAAATTACAAAATGAACAAACTACAGAGTTGTCCAAAATGGAGTTATTTTATGTTTTATATGTTCATTTTTAGTAAACCTTTTGTCCAGTGTCAAGTAGATTTATAAATAGATAATAATTTTTATACTTATTGTAACAGAGTAAACAGTTTAATAATTTTCTAATTGCCTAATACTCTGTAGTCATTCTTAATAAGGTCCGTTAAAAAGGACCTTCTTACCAGAGTATACCATGTAAGCAGAAAAACAAGCTAAGGCCTAATTTAATAGAAGGTAATAGTGGTATTTGCAGCATTGCCAAAAGTACTAGAATCTGACAACAGAAATACCCAGCATTTGTGATATAGTCATATCCCTCCCATGCAACTCTACCATTGAGAGAGTTTCAGTAAGTAACAGCAAAATGAGTGACTGCTGCCAGTGATGGTGGCTAAAATGATAATGATTTTAATATTTTATTATTTGGAATCTTTCATTGTGTTGAAGAAATTAATTTTAAAGATTCTGCTTTTCCAGCTCTTCTGAATGATTGACAATAGGCCTTTGTGGAGGGGTAGTTTATGGTGGCTGTATGGTGGTTGTCCCACCATGACTACACAGTGTTTGGACCTAAGAAGCAGACAGTTGGGAACAGCTACAAATAATAGTATTGTGTACATGTTTGTGAAGCAACCAAGAAGTGAATAGTGCCATTCTGATAGGGGGAGTTAGACCAAAATTAGCAATTTTTTTTTTCCTGGTCATTGGAGTGATACATGTATCTACAGTGTCTAGAAACTTGTCTACTCATGTGGGATACATGGTCGATGTTGTTGTTCAAGCCCAGCCAGTAACTCAGAACCATGCAGCCACTCACACACTCCTCCCTCTCCTTCCTCCCCCCGCTCCCAGAGGGATGGGGAGGAGAACTGGAGGAATGTAACTCCCATGGACTGAGGTAACAGCAGTCCGGTAACCAAGGTATAATACAAACCACTACTGCTACCAATAATAATGATAAGGGAAATAACAAGGGGAGAGGACACAACCGCTCACCACCCACCGACCGATACCCAGCCTGATCCAAGCAGCGATCTGGGCCAGCCAGGTAACTCCCCCCAGTTTCTATACTGGGCATGACGTGCTGTGGTATGGAATACCCCTTCGGCCAGTTTAGGTCAGGTGTCCTGTCTCTGCTTCCTCCTGGCTTTCCCTCCTCCCTGGCAGAGCATGAGACTGAGAAAGTCCTTGGTTGGAGTAAACATTACTGAGCAACAACTAAAACCTTCGGTGTTATCAGCGTTGATCCCAGGCTGAAAGTCAAAACCACAGCACTGCACCAGCTACTAAGAAGGAGAAAAAAGACTGCTGTAGCTGAACCCAGGACAGTCTAATGTGAAGCATCCCTGCCCATGGTAGGGGGTTGGAACTGGATGATCTTAAGGTCCTTTCCAACCCAAACCATTCTATGGTTCTATGATTCTATGAATATATTTCCTTAAAGAATCTTAAAACATCCCTTACACTATTGGTCATTCTCCCGTCTCATATAGACTCTGCTGCTCACATCACTTTGATGTTCCTTTTCCACTTCAGTGATCTACTAAATCAAAATTGAAGTCCCAGATATCTGAAATGCTTTCCTGGCACTTGTTCTGCATAGAGTTCAGCAGCTTAGAAGTTCTTTTAGGGTCAATATGAAATAAGGAAATGCATTCATTGTAATACTGCTTTTGCTGACTTACTAGCCTTCCATACAGATCATTTCCTACCTGACAGTCATCAACAGTGCACTTTTATTCCAAGGTCTTTTGCAGACTTTTGAATGTCCCCTTCCTACGGGTCCAGGTTTTTTTTTGTTTTTTTTTTGTTGGTTTTTTTTTTTTTTTTTTTTTGTTTTTATTGATAAATAGAACCCCTGGAGATCTATTGCTTGTGGATGTGAACTGTTTATATTGAGAAGAAATAAATTCGGGCATGATCTGGTGGTCTGATGCAGTGTTCAGTGAGTGGGTCTGCACAGTAAAACAGCAGCTGCCCTCCTTCTAGGTACATTCAAAAAGAAAAGAGAAAGAAAAAGAAAAATCCTTTATATTTGTGCGATACCAAATATTGGCAGAGTGAAACATTGGAAAAATGACATATTTTCTAAAGAAACCATTTGACAAAGTATTTTGGAACAAATATAATCCCAGCCATTTCAAATGATATGTAACCACTTGCTATTCATGTGATTTAATTGTGGCACACCAGCTTTCAGGTTGGATGTTGAGGAGGGACTCTTCATTAGGGATTGTAGCAGTAGGACAGGGGTAATGGGTTCAAACTTAAACAGGGGAAGTTTAGATTAGATATAAGGAAGGAGTTCTTTACAGTGAGGGTGGTGAGGCACTGGAATGGGTTGCCCAGGGAAATTTTGAATGCTCCATCCCTGGTGGCGTTCAAGGCCAGGCTGGACAGAGCCTTGAGAGATGTGGTTTAGTGCGAGGTGTCCCTGCTCATGGCAGGGGGTTTGGAACTAGATGATCTTAAGGTCCTTTCCAACCCTAACTATTCTATGATTCTATGATTTTATGATACTTGCTGTACATACAGCCCTTTGGTCCCCACAGTTTTCTCCTCCAGTTACCTGTGTGGTGCCTGTGTTCTCACACCTTTCTGATACTCAGTGATGGCTGTAGTAAAAATTATTCTACTTGGTATCCTTTGAGGGAGCACAAGCATTGAATTCCTCACTTACATCTTAGTCCATATTGGGAACCTGAGTTCCTACAAGCAATAAGGCCTTGACCTGCCTTGACCTTGATACCATATCCTTAAATTATGCAGACTTTCATGAAGAAGTGTCAGAAAAGAGTACTGGCAAGGGATTGTTTTTCTGCTTCTGGCTTAACCTTAGACTGGATTTGCTTCCTACTAAATCCAAACTTCTATTGACTTAGAATGTCAAAATCTACGTTAAGTTTATTTAGCAGATCTCCACTGTTGTGTGTATTTGTGCTTACACAAATTAAGGAAATGTAGTAAAACATTTTCAAATTAATTTCTAGTACATTTGGGATCCTTTCTGTAGTATTGTGATCATCCTCCATCATGTTTGGATTGAAGATGAATGCTGAGCCTGGGTTGTGCTATGGAAAACTGTCAGCTCTTCATCCTATTTGTCATCTTCTATTTAATGTAATTAGTGAAGCCTTATGGGAAATTTTACACCGTTTCTTCACTGTTATACAGTGATGAAAGCTGTGTGTGAACATAGATATGGTGTATGTCAAATTCACTGCTGATTAGAAAATATGTCTCAACAGCTTTTATTAAATATTGTGACAGATGCAGTAAATATTTATCTTGAGTTTCATCAGTTCTATAAAATCACGTTGTTGTCCTCCAAGCCAAGGATTTACACCTGTATTCTTGAAAGCTGCTTCTGCGATTGCCAGCTGCATGGTACTCAAGTAGTGATTCACATCAGAGAGTGTTCAGAATCCAGCAAGTGCAAAATGACACCCTTTGCCTTCCCCATTCCTCAGTGGTGTCCAGACTGCTTCCAGGGGTACTATGAGCATATGAATGGTTTGATCTCTAACCACAGTACCTCACAAGGAACTTCTTCCCCATGTACCCTGCTAATAACTGGAGGAGTAGGAATGGTTGGTGCATTTCCCTAGCAATCCCCTGATCTATAGGTGGATGCTGAGAGACTTCAAAAAGAAAAGTATGTTCCTCACGTATGCTTTTAAAACTTGCTGAATCTGGGAGGCTTGTGACGTTCAGAGTATGGTGCAAGACCTGCTTGTTTATGGGGTTTTTCGTCAGTGATGATTGATAGAACAACACTAAAGGAAACTTGTAGTTTGCACTGGTAAAACTGGTTATATTTTGTGTGTGTTGTGTTCTAACTGACATAAATCTTGTTGATAGGCTTTTTTTTATAAATTGTGAAAAAAATAGCTACCAATGTACAAAATAGTATCCTGTTTCCAGTGAAGTCAATGTGAAAATTCTCTCTAATCCTAATAGTAAAAAGCTTACACCGTAAGAAAAGCTGATCTGTAGGGGCTGCCATCTCTAGAACTTTTTAAGAATAACTGTTTAGGAAGTTTTGCAGTTGCCTGGATTATCTTCTAGGCATAAGAGCTGAACAAATTGTATTATGAAATGAATTTCAGTAACAAAATGAAACTGCATTTGCCATTTGTTGTATTCTGACTGGTTTTCATCAGAGTAACATAAAATGATGCTTATCATAATAAGTAATATTAGCTACTGTTAGTCAAATTAGTTATTGAATCAGCAATTTTACAGCATTTTCTGAGAGTAGTGGTCTCGTGAATATTCTACAGTGTGGATTTGGATTGAATTACC
>NW_009913520.1:0-6026 GCF_000696875.1 Nestor notabilis | reverse complement strand
TGCTGAACAATTTTAGTGTATTTTTTAATTCCAGGGTTTGTTCTTCCCTAAGCAGAACATTATTCATATAACAATGATTTCATTTCATTAGTATAGAAAGTTATCTTGAAGTGATCTTTACCTAGTTCACAAAGTCAGCATATAATTTAACTTGCTAATCACAGAATCACAGAATGGTTATGCTTGGGATCCTATAGTATAATATAAAATGTTGTTACCTTGTAGCATATAGTTAATGAGGTACTCACATGAATGTCTGTAACCACTGAAGGTTTTGATTATGATGTATGATGCAAACATTCTGAAGGATGTAATAAAAGCACTGCTGTGCCCTAAACCAACACAAAAGCAGCGAGTCATCTCAGTGGATGCTTGTGCAGACAGAAATGAGTGGAATAAAGCAGTTCATTTTATCTTTTGAGAAATACATCTTTAGCAGGCTCCAATAGATTTTACCTATTCTTATGCAAAATAATAAGACGCACAGGGCACTATAGAAATGTTTTCTTTTAAGACTGCTGGAATTAGAGAAGTCTAAGTACTTCACGGTAATTCAGTAAAACACCTTGAATGCAACAGCAGTCTTAAAAGCAGTAATATTATAAATTTTTGTATGCGTATGTATGGCTATTTAAAGTATTTCATTTCTGCAGATGAGAAATAAAAAGTAATTTCTAAGCACAAAATATTCTAGGTAGAGAGGCAGTGCTTTAATTGCTTGTTTCTGTCAAGGAATAGCAATAGTTTGCACTGCAGCTGTCAGCAGATGCCTCCCATTTTTAGCACTCAATTGTTCAGTCATTTGAAGGCCCTGTATAACGCGGGGTTTTGCACTCCAAAACAAATAGACCATTTTTCCTCTTCTGTAACAGAGAAAAATAAGTAAGGTATCCCACAGTGCAGTTATATGTAATGAATTTGAATACTGTTCTGGAGTATTCAGAGGCAGTGCAGAATTTTAGTAAACTTAAGGCTTGTGCCTGTATGATTTTCTCTCCAAAAGGTACCTGCCAAAATATCATGTGGTGTTATGCCTCAAAGCTTGGTGCTTTGCAGTCTGGGAGAATGTTAACTGAACTTCTAAGGCACCGATTCAAATCAATTCATGATACAGGTGAGCAAACAGAAGTGGTCAGTGTATTTTCATATTATTTCTGATTTCTCTGACCAAGTTAACTGCCTTTGTGTAACCACATACTGATGACATTTGCTACTTTTAGCTTTATCTGGTGGTCCTGTCCAGTGGGCAGAAACATGGTATTTTTGGCCACCCACTGGGGAAAGGTAGAACACAGAGTGATTAAGTCAAGTCATATACAGATCAGATCTACTGAGAGATCTGATGGAAAATTTTAGTTCTTAGTTCATTAGTTCTTCAGTAAGGATGAAACCCTCTGAGGCTTTTTTTTTTTTTTTTTTAATTGGCCTATCAGCTGCTTTTTGGGTTTTGGGTTTTTTTTTCTTTCCCTGAAGAACCAAATTTTAAAGGCTCTATAGTACTGCTTAATCTTGTCAAGGATGAGTCACACCCTGAAGTTTCTTTCATGGTATTTTGAATGTTGATGCACATGTAAAATATCTTACATAAAAATATTTTATTTTGCAGCTAAATATACAGCAAATAAGTAGTATTTTCTACATGGTTCAATTTAATTACATTCCTAAAAGATGTAGAGGTGAACTGAGCCTCATTTCCAGGAATAATTACGGAATTCAAGAGGGCCTATGTATTGTTAAATGATGAATGACTGTGTCTGTACAGACGAGCTGTGGCAGAAGTGTAACATCCTTCTCAAAGTCATGCTTATAGGTAAGCCAGTTCTGTGTGCTTCCTCCATTGTGACAGGGCGTTTGTCAATATTTTCCTGCAAAGAGTGTTAACATGAGTTACTTCAAGAATAATAGTACAATAAAAAGCGAAAATAAGCTGAAACCAGCAATTAATCACATCAGTTTGCAAAGTGATGTCAGTCATGAAAAGTATGGTGCTGCCAATTAGCAGCTTCCAGGTATCAGTGCCAGATGTAGTGGTGTGGAGGTGGTTTTTTGTAGCATTTGCTTTTATGGCATATTATGGTGTACTGAGAATCTTCAGTCTCTGGCTACACTTTATGGGCACACTAATCTGCTGTGAACAGTGGAATTTACACGGTTCATTAAAAGGCTTTCTGTGATTCTGCACTACTGTCAAAACATTTTGATGGTGTTCAGTGCTACTGTTGCTAGGCAGATTAGAATTCTTGTATAGGGATCAGGAGGTGTAGCTAAGATTAATATCTTAGAGAAGGAAAAACATATTATCATCTTCCACAGTCTAATGCTTTTATCTGAGCCAGCAGTTCATGATGCTGTGAACTGCTGGATTCAAGTGACCTTTCACAGTGATACTCATGGCAAAAGGCAAGAATAACAAGGATATACAAAGCTCCTTGGAAACTGGCCCCCATTCCCTATATTATTACTCCGTTATATTTAAAGACTTCTTGGTGCGAAAACGGCTTCACCGACACTGCAGCAGCAACAGTAATCATAGAATCAGAGAATGGTTTGGGTTGGAAAGGACCTTAAGATTATCTAGTTCCAAATGCCCTGCCAAGGGAAGGGACACCTTGCGCTAAACCATGTCACCCAAGACTCCATCATCCAACCTGGCCTTGCACACTACCAGGGATGGAGCATTCACAACGTCCTTGGGCAACCCATTCCAGTGCCTCACCACCCTCACAGTAAACAGCTTCTTCCTTATATCTAACTTAAACTTCCCCTGTTTAAGTTTTAAGCCATTCCCCCTTGTCCTATCACTAGAGTCCCTGATGCAGAGTCTCTCCCCAGCACCCTTGTAGGCCCCCTTCAGATACTGGAAGGCTGCTATGAGGTCTTCACGCAGTCTTCTCTTTTCCAGGCTGAACAGACCCAACTTTCTCAGCCTGTCTCCATACAGGAGGTGCTTCAGCCCCTGATCATCCTCGTGGCCCTCCTCTGGACTTGCTCCAACAGTTCCATGTCCTTTTTATGTTGAGGACACCAGAACTGGACACAATACTCCAAGTGAGGTCTCACGAGAGCAGAGTAGAGGGGCAGGATCCCCTCCTTTGACCTGCTGGTCTCGCTTCTTTTGATACAGCCCAGGACACGGGTGGTTTCTGGGCTGCAAGTGCACACTGGAGCCAGATCACGTTCAGTTTCTCACCAACCAACACCCCCAAGTCCTTCTCCACAGGGCTGCTCTGAATCTCTCCTCCACCCAGCCTGTAGCTGTGCCTGGGGTTGTGCCGACCCAGGTGTAGGACCTTGCACTTGGCTTTGTTGAACTTCATGAGGTTGGCATGGTCCCAGCTCACAATCGTGCCCAGGTCCCTCTGGATCCCTTCCCTCCAGCGTATCAAGTGAGCCACACAGCTTGGTGTCGTTGGCAAACTTGCTGAGGGTGCATCAATCCCACTGTCCATGTATCTGACAAAGATGTTGAACAAGGTCGGTACCAACATTGATCCCTGAGGGACACCACTCGTTACTGGTCTCCAACTGGACATTGAACCGTTGACCACGATTCTTTATGTGCGGCCACCCAGCCAATTCTTTATCCACCGAGTGGTCCATCCATCAGATTGATGTGTCTCCAGTTTAGAGACAAGGATGTTGTGTGAGGCCGTATCAAACTGTCAACTGCTCTGCCGCTGTCCATCAGTTCTGTAGCCCCATCATAGAAGGCCACCAATTGGTCAGACAGGATTTCCCCTTAGTGGAGCCATATTGCCTGTCAACAACCACCTCGCTGTTTTTTCATGTGCCTTAGTATGCTTTCCAGAATGTGCTCCAAGATTTTGCCAGGCACAGAGGTGAGACTGACTGGTCTATAGCTCCCTGATTCTTCCCTTTTCCCCTTCTTGAAAATGGGGGTTATATTACCCTTCTTCCAGTCGTCGGGAACTTCACCTGACCCATGATTTTCCAAATATGATGGACAGTGGCTGAGCAACTTCATTCGCCAGCTCCTTCAGGACCTGCTGATGGATTTCATCAGATCCCATGGACTTCCGCATGTTCAGGTTCTTAAGATGATCACGTACCTGATCCTCACTTAGAGTGGGCCTAAGGTCTTCATTCTCACAGTCCCTGCATCTGCCTTCCAAGACTTGGGTGGTGTGGTCAGAGCATTTGCCAGTGAAGACAGAGGCAAAGAAGTCATTAAGAACCTCAGCCTTCTCCAAATCCAGGGTAGCCAGTTCTCCCAATAGCTTCTGGAGAGGGCTCATATTGTCCCTAGTCTGTCTTTTGTTTGCAACATACCTATAGAAGCCCTTTCTGTTATCTTTCACATCCCTTGCCAGACTCAGTTCTAACTGGGACCTTAGCTTTTCTGACCTGGTCCCTGGCTTCCCAGACAATCTCCCTTTATTCTTCTCAGGCTGCCTGTCTTCAATTCAACCTTCTATGAGCTTCTTTTTATCCTGTAAATTTTCTCAGCAGTTCCTTATCCATCCACGCAGGTCTCCTGGCCCTCCTGCCACATTTCCTTCTAGTCGGGACGCAACACTCCTGTGCTTGTAGCAGGCGATCCCTGAAATATCAACCAGCAGTCTTGGTCCCCCCTGCCCCCTAGGGCTTTATCCCATGAAAACTTACTAAGCAGGTTCCTGAAGAGGCCAAAGTCTGCTCTCTGGAAGTAGTCCAGGGCAGTGAACTTGCTGTGTGCCCTTCTCACTGCCCTGAGGATCTCGAATTCAACCATCTCGCGATTGCTACAGCCAAGGTTTCCCTGGGGCATCACATTTCCAACCAGCCCCTCCCTTTTGGTGAGCATGAGGTCAAGCATGGCACCTCTTCTTGTCGGCTCCTCTACTAATTGCAAGAAGAAGTTGTCTTCCACACAGTCGAGGAGCCTCCTGGATTGCTTGTGCCAGGCCATACTGTCCCTCATTTCTGGAAAATTTTCTTAAACTTTCTACATTAACAGATCTAAGTATTTGGAGAATTGGTCTTTATATTATAACATATACCTTGTAACTATTTTACATCCAGTAACTTAGAGTAGTAGTGTTGAAATTCCTATATCCATATAGATCCTGGATTAAGATCCTTGCTGTAGAGCAAAAAGGCAAGTTTAAAATCAAGTCTGGCTATCTACTTAGTTCTCTGACCCTCAGTGTCTGCTTTACTTCAGCTGTTTCTGCAGAAATGTTATTGGAAGGAATGCAGATAATGGGATTTAGAGAAGTAAAACTTTTGAGAATGTGTATTCTACAGGGCAAAGTAGTAATGATTTAAAACACTCTATGAATTGTAAAGCATTCCTGAGGAGCACTTTCAGTTTACTGAACTCTATGCTAATTCTTAATTTTCCATGTTTAGAACATAGAGTTTTAACAATATGTACTTCCACATATGCCTAAAAATGTTTAATAGTATTTTCAACAAGTATATGTGTGCAAATACGTAGCTACATGCATGTAACAATACGCAGACATTTTCATTATGTTAGAAGAAAGTAAAGTTTGCAAAATCAAGCTCATAAAGAATGGAAAATTACTCATAGGATCAAGGTTGCCTGTTGTTATGATTCCAATACATACATTTAATATTTCTATATGCAATTTACTTTGAAATATATTGCCTTAAAAACTTAGACATTTTTATCACTGGGCCCACAATGAAACATTTTTAATAATGTTTTTCAGTACAATATGTAGAAAATTAATTAAATTTTGAATGGTAGGTCTGCAGAAATCACAAAGCTGTGGTCCTGATATGATGCACTACTCTAGCTTTTAAATTCAGAACACTTTATAATAATTATTATAATTTCAGGGATATGGAAAAAACTAATACACCTCAGGAACACCCATTTTCAAGAAGGGGAAGGTGGCAGACCCAGGAAACTATAGACCAGTCAGTCTCACCTCTGTGCCTGGCAAAATCTTGGAGCACGTTCTCCTGGGAAGAATGCTGAGGCACATGAAAAACAGCGAGGTGGTTGGTGACAGTTGTCGTGGTTTAAGCCCAACCAGCAACTTGGAACCACGCAG
>NW_009913519.1:0-2649 GCF_000696875.1 Nestor notabilis | reverse complement strand
TAAGGCATCTGCGGGTTCTCTCCGGGGTTACAGCGTCCTGGGTACTGGGCACCAGGGTCAGGGGTGGAGGGGTTGTGGATGTGGGTCTGCACTGGGGTCCCCACAGCACCCATTGCCCCCCGTATCCCCGCATCCCATATCCCACACTGCACACCCCATATCCCACGCCCCGTATTCCCATATCCCATATCCTCCATATCCCATATACTCTGCACCCCATATCCCATATACTCCATACTCTATATCCCATATACTCCGCATCCCATATCCTATACACTCCATACTCCATATCCCATATACTCCACCCCCCATATCCCATATATCCTGTATACCCCCTATCCCATATACTCCGCACCCCCTATCCCATATTCTCCATATTCCATATCCCATATATTCCATATCCCATATACTCCGCACCCCATATACTCCGCACCCCATATCCCATACATCCTGTATACTCCATACCCCATATACCCCATATCCCGTATACTCCATATCCCATATACTCCACACCCCATATATCCTGTATACCCCATATCCCATATACTCCATACTCCACATCCCATATACTCCATATCCCATGTACTCCACACCCCTATCCCATATATCCTGTATACTCCATACCCTATATCCCATATACCCCATATCCCCTATACTCCATATCCCATATGTCCTGTATACTCCATACTCTATATCCCATATACCCCATATCCCCTATACTCCATATCCCATATGTCCTGTATACTCCATACTCTATATCCCATATACCCCATATCCCCTATACTCCATATCCCATATGTCCTGTATACTCCATACCCTATATCCCATATACCCCATATCCCCTATACTCCATATCCCATATGTCCTGTATACTCCATACTCTATATCCCATATACCCCATATCCCCTATACTCCATATCCCATATACTCCACACCCCATATCCCATATATCCTGTATACCTCATATCCCATATACTCCATACTCCACATCCCATATACTCCACATCCCATATCCCATATACTCCATGTCTCACATCCTATATACCTCATATCCCATATACTCCATACTCCACATCCCATATACTCCACATCCCATATCCCATATACTCCATGTCTCACATCCTATATACCTCATATCCCATATACTTCATACCCCATATCCCCTATATTTCATACCCCATATACTCCATACCCCATATTCCATATACCCCAAGTATCCCAAATATTCCATATACCCCAAGTATCCCATATATTCCACACATCCCATACACTCCACATCCCACACACCCCATATATCCCCTGCCCCCCCCGCACCCCTTGCGCAGGTGCTGGGCATCGAGGCGGTGCGCAAGGCGCTGGAGCGGGAGCTCTACCACGTCATCTCCTTCGACGGCTCCTACGTCAACTACCGGCACCTGGCGCTGCTGTGCGACACCATGACCTCACGCGGCCACCTCATGGCCATCACCCGCCACGGCGTCAACCGCCAGGACACCGGGCCCCTCATGAAGTGCTCCTTCGAGGAGACGGTGCGTCCCCGGGCTCTGCTCGGCTCGGCTCGGCTCGGCTCGGCTCGGGTGCTTTGGGGCTGAGCTGGGCTGATTTAGTTCGGGTTGGGGTTGATTCGGGACTGATTTGGGCTGGTTTTGGGGGGGTTGGGGCTGATTTGAGCTCTTTCAGATTGATTTGGGACTGATTGGAGCTCATTTCGGTTGGCTTTGGGTGGTTTGGGGCTGATTTGGGCTGGTTTTGGGTGCTTTGGGACTGATTTGAGCTCATTTGGGCTGGTTTTGGGTGGTTTGGGGCTGATTTGAGCTCTTTCAGATTGATTTGGGACTGATTTGAGCTCATTTGGGCTCGTTTTGGGTGGTTTGGGGCTGATCTGAGCTGATTTACTTTGGTTTGGGGCTGATTTGGGTTGATTTTGGGCTGGTTTAAGCTCATTTGGGCTGGTTTTAGGTGGTTTGGGGCTGATTTGAGCTGTTTCAGATTGATTTTGGACTGATTTGAGCTGATTTGGGCTGGTTTTTGGTGGTTTGGGGCTGATTTGAGCTGATTTAGTTTGGTTTTGGGCTGATTTGAGCTCATTTGGGACTGATTTTGGGTGGTTTGGGGCTTATTTGAGCTAACTTGGGTTGATTTGAGGCTGCTTTGAGTTGTTTTGGGTTGATTTTGGGCTGATTTGAGCTCATTTTCAGCTGTTTCGGGCAGATTTGAGCTCGTTTTGGGCTGATTCTAACTGATTTAGGTTGATTTTGGGGTGCTTTGAGGTGTTTTGGGTTGTTTTTTAGCTGTTTTGGACTGATATGAACTAATTTGGGGGTGATTTGAGCTGGTTTAGGTTGATTTTTGGATTGATTCTGGGCTGGTTTGGGCTGGTTTGAGCTCATTTTGGGCTGATTTGAGCTGTTTTAGGTTGATTTGGGGCTGCTTTGAGCTCATTTTGGGCTGTTTTGGGTTGATTTTGAGCTGTTTCGGGCTGATTGGAGCTGTTTTAGGTTGATTTTGGGCTGTTTTGGGCTCATTTGGGCTGCTTTGGCCTCGCAGGTGGACGTGTTGATGGAGGCAGCGGCGCACGGCGAGAGCGACCCCATGAAGGGGGTGTCGGAGAACATCATGTTGGGGCAGTTGGCGCCCGCCGGCACCGGC
>NW_009913518.1:0-1236 GCF_000696875.1 Nestor notabilis | reverse complement strand
TCGACACGTTTACCAGAGCATCTCCCTGTGTTGGTTCTATAGATCTAAAAGTTTTTCCTAATCAACAAGGGAAATCTTGAAATTTTCAAACATTGGTGCCTAAAAGTAGTCCATTGTTGCAAGTACTTGGCCTGCTCCTGCCGTTTGTATCATTTTTCTATGAATCTAAACTAGGACTGTTTTGGATATCTTAAAACATGTATTTGGTAATCCCAGCGATTACCAAATACGTAAATGCTTGTCTTGAGTTGTTCTTATGCATTTATAGTGAAGGTATAAATTGCTAGTCTTAAAGCAGTATATTAAATATGCTGTGAGCGTATTGTGAAGTTTATAGATGGATTTCCATGACACCAAGCTTACGTGTAAAGGAAGCTACTTACAGAGTTCTAGTTACCTAATAATTTGCTGACTTTGCTTCCCCTAATTGTTATAGTTACTTACTGGTTTTATTTTTATATCTTCTTTATTCCAAATGCTGCTAACCTAGGGAGCCATTAGTGAGGTAAGGCCTCAGTCAGTCTTCCCAAGGGTTGGGTTTGATATTGTGCACTGGCCGTGTATTTAGAACTTTTGTACAGGCTTCTCAGTGTTGCTTTTATGTCGTATTCAGGGCAGGGGAGTTCTGGCTGGCCTGTAGAGGTTCCTTCCAACCTCGGCCATTCTGTGATTCTGGGAATCTCAAACTCTGGATTTACTTCCAGCTCTAGAAGTAAAATAGATTTTCTTCACTGATAACACTGACACATTGTGTAAACAGTGTAGAAACTCAGTATAAGTTTAAAACTCTAAATACTTAATCTGATAATGGGGTGGTCGTGACTGCTAAATCAAATAGGCAACAGAGTAGGTAACCAAGAGGGATTGGGAAATGTCTCTTGGCTTTTTTCCAAGCCTCATACCTATCAGTCAGACCTTTTTTTGGAAACAGTGACCTGGATGTTCTCAAAATTTCACAATAATCATCCTTCAGCTAAATGTATGTGAATTCCAGCATAGAAAAAGCTACTGAAAATTGTGTGTAACTCCGTGAGCAATACAGTTTTGCCGCTAAGGCTTAGTGCATTCCTTATGCTGTGGCCACAGGACGGAGAGATGAACATCCTGTCCAGTGCTGCAGGGAAACATACTGAAGTCATTCAGAAATACCGGATGTTCATTAGTCAACAACCTGTGTCTATGCTTTAGGACTGAACAGTAATATGTTTTTAAACATCCTTTGTACCTCCCCACTAC
>NW_009913517.1:0-993 GCF_000696875.1 Nestor notabilis | reverse complement strand
AGCCGCCGCCGCGACTCCGCGTCCTGCGGGACAGGGACCGGGATAGAGACCGGGAGAGACCGGCAATGGCACAGAGACAGGGATAGAGACTGGGATACAGACAGGGATAAAGACAGGGACTGTCCCGTCCCGCAGCAGCCGCTCCCGCTCAGGCGCTGCCACGACTCCACGTCCTGAGGGACAGGGATAGGGACAGAGGGACAGACCGGGATAGAGACAGAGACAGGGACAGAGACCGGGATAGAGACATACAGGGATAGAGATGGGGGTAGAACAGGGACCACTGCACATCTGCATCCTGCAGGACATCGGGACAGAGACAGGGATAGTGGGGACCGAGATGGAACAGGGATGAGACAGGGAAGGGGACAGAGGTGGTGCTGGAATGCACACAGGACAGTGGAATGGGCACCGGGATGTGATACCGGGATGGATGGGAGACAACAGAATGGGGACAGTGGGATGGGGACAGCGGAATGGGGACACGGGGTGCCCCATGGATGGGCCACGCACCCCACAGAGACAAGATGGCCCCCACTGACGTGCCACATGCCCCACGGATGCAGCACATGCCCCGCGGTGGAATTACCTACCCCAGAGACACCATGTACCCCATGGGGGAACCACACACCCCAAGGATGCGCCACGAGCCCCATAGATGCATCCTGTGCCCCACAGAGGAGCCCCACGCCCCACAGACACATCATGTACCTCACGGGTACATAATACACCACGTGCCCCACAGCTGTGCCATGTGCCACATAGCTCCTGTACCCACAGAGGAACCACTCACCCCACAGGCACAGCGTGTACCCCACGGGGCAATCATGTGCCCCACGGGTACCCCACGTCCCCACAGATACATCACGCACCCCACGGGGGAACAGCGCGCCCCACGGATACATCCTGTGCGCCACGGATGTGCCACGCACCCCATGGATACACCCTGTGCCCCATAGAGAAACCACGCACCCCACAGATGCCCCAGAGACC
>NW_009913516.1:0-1269 GCF_000696875.1 Nestor notabilis | reverse complement strand
CTGCCCCTTCTCTTCCCTCATGATCTTCCCTCATGGCCGCCCCCGCTCTCCCTTCATGATCTTCCCTCATGGCTGCTCCTGCTCTTCCCTCACAATCTCCTCTCATGATCCTTCCCCATGGCCACCCCTGCTCTCCCCTCACAATCTCCCTTCACCCCTCACGGCTGTCCCCCGTCCCCTCATCCCTCATGACCACCCCATGTCTCCAGTCATGATCTTCCTTCTTGGCCGCCCCTGCTCTCTCCTCATGATTTCGCCTCATGGCTGCCCCTCCTCTCCCCTTATGATCTTTCTTCTTGGCAGCCCCTGCTCTACCCTTATGATCTCCCTTCATGGCCACCCCTGCTCTCCCCTCGCCATCATCCCTCATGGCCGCCCCTGCTCTCCCCTCATGATCTCCCCTCACCCTTCACAGACGCTCCTCCTGTCCCCTCACAGTCGCCCCTCTCGACTGCCCCTGCTCTCCCCTCATGATCTCCTCTTACCCCTCATGGCCTCCCCTCTCCCCTTCCCACTGACCAGTGTCCCTGATTGCTTTGTTTTGCTCATGCTCACTTTCATCAAGAGATTAAAAAAAAAGCGGGGTGAAATTATTTAAGGTGATGAGATTTTGCTGGCTTGCACAGACTGATGGAAAAACTCAAGTTCAAGCTTAGAGAGAAGTTTCTACATTGACATCTATATTTAGGCATATAAATAAGCTCCCTGAGTTGTTTGTTTTTTTGGGGTTTTTTTTGGGTTTTTTTTGGGTTTTTTTTTTTTTTTTTGGGGGGGGGGTTTGGTTTCTGTGTTGTTTTTTTTTTTTTCCTAGAACATCTGCACTTTATTTTGTCAACATACACGTATGTCTGCTGTCCCAGCTCACAAGCAGTTTTCACCACCTACATTTTAAAGCAGTTCTCTGTCCATTCAAGGCAAGCAGCCGCTGCCAAAGTATGTAAACTAACATATCTTTAGAGAGCTCATCTTAAAAAAGGTTTCAGAAATCACCAAAAAAAGTACTCAGCACGTCCAGCTGCAATGGAACATAAACCACACGGGTTGGGAGCTTTTTTCTGACAGCTGCGTTAGAGGAGGGCTATGAAAAGCACAACTTGTCATTCCAGTTCTGACAGGTATTTTTAATAAACTGTCAGCTTTCGCAGGCGGTTTCGGCAGGAGAAGGGGTAACACGCAGGTTACATGCAGCCTACTAGGATTTATTTCCTTTTGTCCCTAATTGATGGCTGACAACGTAACCTCTTCCTAAGGTAATGCTGCCACTTTCCT
>NW_009913515.1:4859-5168 GCF_000696875.1 Nestor notabilis | reverse complement strand
GTCCTCTACGATGGCCAGGTTCTCCTTCATCGTCTTCTGGACCTGGGTGGGGGTGAAGAGGGAAGGGGTCAGTGGTGGGGGGCAGGATGGGGACCCCCCCAAACTCCACCCCATGGGTGCTGGTGGGACCCACCTCTGCCAGCAGCACCGTGTTGTCCTTGAGAGCCCCGGCCACCTCCTGCTGCGTGGTGTCCAAGTGCAGCAGGACCTGCCCGAACTGGGTGGCTGGGGGGCAGGAGAAAGCTCAGTGCTGGGTAAGGGCAGAACAGGAGCAGCGCGTCCCCAACCCCCATCCCCCAAAACGTCCCC
>NW_009913515.1:4226-4665 GCF_000696875.1 Nestor notabilis | reverse complement strand
GTGACTTTGGGGGAACCCTCACCTTGCTCTGGGTGTCGGCATCCTGCACAGTTGACTTGTGCTTGGCAATCTCATTCACCTTCCCCAGGACGCTCTGGGGACAGGGAGGGAGAAGATGGAAGACCCCAAATCCACCCATGCTCACCCTGTGGCACCCCTCTTCCCGTTCCCTCCTTCCATCCCTCCTCACCTGCAGCCGGGCCTCCACTTGGTCCAACACAGCCACGTCCAGGATGTTCACCTTGGCCTGCAGGACCTGCACGGTCTCCTGGGGACAGGGAGTGGGGTGAGGGGGGACACAGCAGCATCCTGGGTGCCATGGGCACAGCTTGGGTGGGGGAAAGGGACCCTGCACCCCACCACCACCCCGTTTGACTCACCACGAGGCTGGTGCCCTTCAGCCCAACCAACAGTGGGTTCTGTGGGGAAGGAAACTGCA
>NW_009913515.1:0-3715 GCF_000696875.1 Nestor notabilis | reverse complement strand
GCAGCCTGGCTCCAGAGCAGACCTGCTCCATCCCTCGCAGCAGCTCCGGGACCGCCTCTGGCCTCGCTCCAGCAGCTCCACGTCCCTCTCAGGACTCACCTTGGCGCTCTGGGCAAACTGGTCCTGCTCCGGCCTCCAGTAGAGCTCGAAGGTGACAGCATCTGTGGTGGGCACCGCCTCTTTGGCAGGGGCGTTCCCTTGGGTGCCCTTGCTGGCTGCATTTGCCCCCCCCCAGCTGCTGCAGCAGGCGCCTGGGTGGGGGGAGAAGGTGGGTGCGGGACCCCAGCACCCTCCCTTTGCCCCCCGAGCTGCACCCGGCTCCCAGCACCCCACTCACTTGGCCAGGGCACCATCGGGGTCTGCGAAGTCTATGGCTGCAGTGGGGCCCAGGAGCTTCTCCAGGTGGCTGGAAACCAACTGCTGCTTCAGACCCTCGACCTGCCTGGCCAAGGCCATGGGCGTCAGCTCCTCCTCTGCTGCCGAGTCCTTTACCGTGCTCTGAGGAAGAGGAGAAAAGGCGATTGTGTCACCCCCCCGGCTGATGGGGTGGTCGTGTCACCCCCCGGGTGATGGGGTGATGCTCACCTGGATCTGCTCCACCTCCCTGGCCAGCTCCTGCACCTCGTGCTGCAGCCGCTGGTACCGCTGCTGGGGTGTCTCTTTGGCACCAAGACCCTCACCGAGCTGCAGAGAGAGGAATGGGGTGGGGGGGGTCCATGGTCTGCCTGAGCTCCAGGCACCCAGGATGGGACACTAGCACCCACCCACCCATGGACATAAAGGGAAGGGATTCACCAGGGAAAACATACGGGTGAGGCCCTCAACAGACAGGCAGGGGCACCTTCATGTCCACATAAACCTGATCCTCATGGAGTCCCTGTGGGCTGCAGAGAGGGACAACACGGCAGGACATCAGCTGCCCAGGAAGGTCCCGAGCACGCTGATGACAATGTCCTCCTCAAAGTGACAGGAGCCGGCGAGGAGAAGGGCTCTGCTGGAGCTCATCTACCCCAACAAGGCAGCCTGGGCTGCGGCAACCAGGAGATGGTGGAACTGAGGGTGGGCAGGAGGGGTCCTGGGCTCTGGATCTCCCCAAAGGTCTGCTTTGAAGACTCCCAAGTGGGCAGCCAGGAGGCTGCTGGGGTGACCAGGAGCTCCTGGCCAACGCCAGGCACAGACAGGAGGAGGCAGAGGCTGGAGCACAGGCAGGGAAGCTGGGAGGCGGACAGAGACGTCGCCCTGGCAGCCAGGGATGGGGTTTGGAAAGCCAAAGTCCAGCTGGAAGTCAGCCTGGGCTGGGATGTGCAAGGCAACAAGGGCTGCCCAGCCCCACCTTCCTCCCTGAGAAGCTACTCAAGGACATTTTAGGTACTCGAGGACTATTTGCCTTGATCTTCACCAGCAAAAGCTCCAGCCAAGCTGCCCAAAGCACAGAAGGCAAAGGCAGGGACTGGGAGAACCTGTAGGAAGCTGTAGGAGAAGATCAGGTTCAAGAAGACCTAAGGAAAGTGAAGGTGCACAAGTCATAGAATGGTTTGGGTTGAAGGGACCTTGAAGCTCATCCAGTCCCAACCTGTGCCATGGACAGGGACACCTTCCATAGAGCAGGTTGCTCAAAGTCCACAGGACCTGACAAGATGCACCCCTGGGTGCTGAGGGAGCTGGTGGCTGACGTTCTCAAGCCATTATCCATCAGATGTGAGAAGTCCTGGTGGTCCAGCAAAGTTCCCACTGCCCGGAAAAGGGGAAATATTCCCCCACCCCATTTTAAAAGGGGAAACAAGGAACACTCAGGCAACTACAGACCCGTCAGTCTCTGTGCCAGTAAGATCATGGAGCAGATCCTCCTGGAAAACATGCTCAGGCACATGGACAACGGGGCGGGGGGGTGTGCTGGTGACAGCCTACATGGCATCTCTAAGGGCAGGTCATGCCTGACAAATGTGGTGGCCTTCTATGATGGAGACACAGTGTTGGTGGGTAAGGATGGAATCTACCTGGACTTGTGCAAGGCATCTGACACTGGAGAGACATGGAATTGGTGGGTGGAGCACCTGGTGGATGAGGAATGGGCTGGATGGCTGCACGCAGAGATGTGGTCAATGGTTCCCTGTCCAAGTGGTGGTCAGTGGTGCCATCCAGAGGGACCAGGACAGGCTGGAGAGGTGGGACCATGCAAACCTCATGGAGCTCAACAAGGCCAAGTGCAAGGTCCGGCCCCTGGGTCGGGGCAAGCCCAGCACAGACACAGGCTGGGGGAGACTGGATGGAGCAGCCTGAGGAGAAGGACTTGGGGTGCTGGGTGAGGAGAAGCTCCCCATGACCCAGCTTTAGTGTGACTCCAAGGCTACTGCTGGAAACCATTCCCAGGTCCATGAAACACAAACAAACATCAAGAGATCTCGGTGTGGCTTCACCAAGAGGAGGTTCAGGCTTGACCAGCTCCATAGACTTCTACAATGAAATGGCTGGTAGACAAGGTGGAGCCATGGGCAGAGTCTGCTGGACCTCAGGAAAGCCTTTGGCACTGTCTCCAAGAGAAGCTCTTGCAGTCTGAGCTGGACAAATAGGCCATGGGGTGCACTGACAGTGGCCAAAGAGCAAAGCCCAGAGGATGGTGAGCATCAGCCCAAAGTCCAGCTGGAGGCCAGTAAGGACCAGTGTACCCCAGTGGTCAGTGCTGGGGCTGATGCCTTCATTAATGACACCTTCATTAATGGTCTGGAGGATGGGGCAGGGTGAGCTTCATCCTCACTACATCCTCACCTTGTGGTATCTGTTGTCCAGAGGGACCCAGACAGGACCCACAGGTCAAAGGGAACCTCATGGAGCTCAACAAGGAGCAGTGCAAAGACCTGGGGTGGGGAGGACCAGCCCCTGGCACCAGGATATGCTGGAAAGCAGCTCTGGAAAAGGCTCCAGAAGTCTTGGCGGACCCATCATGACACCCATCATGGTGTGGGCAGCACCAGGACCATGGTGGCTGAGCAAGGGCATCCCTCAGCACTGCCAAGGCTACACCTGGCAATGGAGATGGTGGAGTCACCAGCCTTGGACATGGTCCTGGGCAACCTCAATGGCCCTGCTTGAGCAGGTGGGTTGGACCAGACCTCCAGAGGTCCCATCCCACCTCCACCCTTTGGAGGTTGGTGTGACTGGTGGCCCTGGGCAGGGACATCCTGTGGGGCCCGTGCTCTGGGCATCTCTGCTCTCACCATTTCATACTCCCCAGACTCATAGCCCGTTGTCCTGGTCTTGGTGATGTGGTCAGAGAAATCTAGAAGGAGAAGAGCAAAGGGTCACCCCAAAGCTCTCAGGGGTAGCCCAGTGTTCCCCAGCCCACCCTTCCCCATGGTCCTTGGCTCACCCACTCCCTCGGTGCCCAGGCGCTTGTCCCTGAACTTCTCATAGGCAGCGTTGGGGTTGATGATGAGATGCTCCACGCTGGTACTGGTGAGCTCCTCCTGCACACAACACTTGGGGTTAGGGATGAGGCAGCAAACGATGGCTTGTCACCAGAGCTGCCACCTCCCTGTGGCACCAGGGGCCTTGGTGGGGACAGTAATGGGCAGAGCAGGGGCAAAGGGAGCCCCATGTTCCCCAGGACACAGGCCCCAGGGTCTGGTGTGGGGACACTGGGTCCTCCTGGCAGCAGGGCCACAGTTCCAAGGCTTGAAACCCTTTAGTAGCCCCATGAGCAGTCTGAGAAATCCAG
>NW_009913514.1:17842-29255 GCF_000696875.1 Nestor notabilis | reverse complement strand
CAGAGGGTGGCGGAGGGCGCGGGCTGCTCACGCTCCCTGTGGATCATGCGAGGCTGCAGTGACGGGGGCCACACGGCTCTGGGCAGGTCTTTTAACTGCCTCTTCTGCTCTGAGCGCTGATAAACGCCTGCGTGTGTTCCTGTACGTGCAGCGCATGGGTTTGAGACTTGGAGTAGTTCTGTTTAAGCTCTTTAGTCAACTGGAGTTAGAAGCTGCTTAGTGACTAGATAGAGGAAGCTCCCCGATGAAAGCTGAGTTTTGTCACAAGTGTGGTGGTGAGGAGTTTTTAAAGCACAGCTAATCTCTGCTGATGACAGCAAGATGCTGCGTATCGAAATGGAGCTGCCGTGGCTTATGCTTCTGTGAGATCTGTGGGTCTAAAAATATTTTACACTGAACTAGCAAATTTTCAAGTTCTTCACTGTCCTGGGCTTAAACCACGACGTTCGCTGATATTGCTGAACTGAAATCTGCCCCATCCCTCGCAATGGTCAAGGCCAAGTTGGGCAGGGCTTGGAGCAACCTGCCCTAGTGGAAGGTAGCAGGGGGTTGGAACTGGGTGAGCTTTGAGGTCCCTTTCAGCCCAAATCAGTCTGGGATTCTGAGTCTGGCAAGACTTGAAATTTGTGGCTAGCCCCTTGTGGTTGAGGTCACTTAAAATGCAGTACACTGTTTTTGGGATGAAGGGTTAAACTGCACTGGAGGTTGCTAGTATTTAGGAAGACAAAAGTAACACTGGCTTTGGAAAATAACACTAAAAGAATGAGTATATTCTTTATTGGAAGGAAATTGATTTAAAGATGAGGTGGAATAATGTGTGACTTGTTGCCCAAATGCATTATCCTCTTCTAATGTTTTATTATGCTGAACTTGGTGCACAGTGAAGAAACAAATTTTGATGTAGGCAGATGCTGTTGACTCCGTGATCTGTGGCTGGCATTTCCAGTGCTTTGAGAACGCTTTTCCTGCATTTCAACAAAATATTTTTGAAGAATTAAAATGGCATTAAAATGATTCCTCTTCTCTCTGCAACCACTTTCAAAATGCTGTATCAGTAACACCAGCTAATCAACGCCTGAGTAGCATTGCACCTACAAAGTTATTGTGCTGTATCTGTGGTAGAGTCAAAGACTTAATAAACATTAATTAATGCTGTCCAGTTAAAGAAAAAAAAAATAGCCTACATCGATACTGTGCTAAATATAAAATACCTCTTCATGCTTCTGAAGAGATGGCGGACATAAATGGGTATGTCTGACTCCCAACCCTTTTCTTGGTGTTTCTTAAACTGCTTAGCCCCTTGGTATTTCTTTTTCTCACTGGTTCACTTTGAAGTCTCAAGGATTTTGAATGTGATGCTGGTTCTTTTCTTACCTGACTCAGTAAATATAGGATTTTCTATCATTTCCTTCCTTTACACTTGCTTTCACTAGGGTGGTATTTTCAACACTATTCAGCCTGAAGAAGCTTACTAATAACAGAGGCATACTTCTGATTCCACAGGCAGTATTTGTAATGGCACAGTTCAGTTTTCTTTCTTATAATTCGTTTCTTTCAATCCCTTCCATTTATTAGCAAAAGACCTACAAACAATGAAGCTGACAATGCAGGAAACTTTCAGAAAGTGCCCATGTATGCTTCAATAAAAGTCCTTGGGGGTTCTCACTCTTTCGTGTGTATTGCTTGTGTTACTTTTAGGTCAGTCATGTAGATCTATTCTGTTGTTCTCTCTGTGAGTGCACGGTGGCTGCTCAGTACTAGTCACTTTTACAGTTGTCACTAATACATCTGATGAGCAATGGGGTATTCCACTTGTAACAGTTCTGATTTTTTTCCTTGTCTAGTAAAGCCGTCCAGCCGTGGTGTGGAAGGAGATACAGGGATGCAATGCTTTTCCCAAACTGGCCCCCCTACCAGAGGAAGTTTTAATGTCTCCAGATTAGCATTCCTAATGAAGTGCACCGAGTCTTCCTGAAGTATAAGCTGCCAGGCTGTTTTGTGGATATGTTCTCAAAAAAGGGGATTTTGCAGTATGATGGTACTTCCTGTTACAATGTCTGTTCAATCCACAATGATTTTAATTAGAACACATGATATTATGTGCCCTTAGTGGTACCCTCATCCTCTGGTCTGTCTCCTAACGAGATCAGAGTTGTAGAAGTCTGAGAAGGCATATACTTGAGATGTGTTACAGTAAAATTTTATTGTTTAATTTTATGTATGCAAATGCAATTTGTGAGTGAAGTGACTCATTTAGAGATTTTTCTTAACTACGTGGGGTTAAACCTCTCTTTCAACTCTTTTTCTTTGATTCTACATCCAGAAATTAAAGCAGACTTTGTTGCCACGATGTAGGGGTGCACATCACGTCTAAGCACCAAATAACCTTTCTTACACTTTCCCGCTCCTGTTGTTTAGCAGTTTAACTGGGGTTAAACCACAACACTTCAGTTACCAGAGCAATGGAAGCATTTCCCAAATGGCAAAAAAGAAAGTAGGAGGGGGATGTCGAAACATTGCTTTATTATAGAAATGAGTTAATAATTAATTGTACTTACTTTGTCATCTCGCACGATATAATTGTGTTGTACTTGGCAGATATGCTTCTCTTCTGCTGTCATGCAAAACATGCCTGTAAGCCTGCATCCTTGTGGATTGCTTGGAGGTTAGCACACGGCCCCTTTACTTTTCTTCTTGAGACTTTGGTCATGCTCTAATGATGGCTGTACTGCTGCAGACAGTAAGGTCTTGCAGCCTGGTGTGCTGTGGCCAGCGGTTGCATGAGTAGTAGCATAAAGGCCAGTGCATGTGTATTTAGAATTTATTGGGCTTTATATTCTTTTTTGGGTGACTCTTGGTAGAAGAGTCTTTCTGTCTTTGTCTTCGCTACCTGCTGCAACTAATCCCTTCAGCAAACTTTGCTACCTGTTATGAGAAGTGAACCAACAATCTTTCTCTTGGATGATCCTCATGGTTATTTGAGGTGATGTGTTTTCAGTCTGTGAAAACATAGGTGGGCTTTCAGCAGCTTTAGGCAAGGCAGGTCCTTGGCTTTCAGCAATACGGGGCTCTGTACCTGTGCTTGGAAAACTTCTAACAGGTGGACAAGCCCTGGTGCTGCTGCGGTCCCTCGTGAGGACCAGCTTTTTACTGGTAACGTGGGATAAAACTTCTTTTACAGTGGGAATGTGTTATGTAAGGTTATGTTGTTTAGTTTGCTTCCTGAGTGGAAACTTCTGCTTTTCCACAGTTGTACATGGAAAGTAAAATGCAGTTGAGTCAGCCCATTTTCACACTTCAACAGCTACTAAAGCAAAACTTATCTGGGAGTCTCTCGTGTGCATTTTGCTAGTCATTTCAGTGCGGTGTATGAGAATAAGAAGCATTAATTTAGCAGTCTCCAAGTACCTTAACTTGCTGTTCAAGTAGTACTGTCTGGTAAAACTGGATTGGGTTTATCATTCCAAATAGGAAGGTATATTCTTTGCATTCCTTTCAACTTTTTGTTTAAACTGGTTTCCATGAGAGTAAGCTCCTGTCTTTTAGCCGGCAGCATTTCTGACCTGAGACAAAGGCTGCTGACTCTGACGCAAAATTGGTCCTATTTATTTTTTTTAATCCAAGGTGATATCAGCATTTGGCAGGAAGCTGCCCACACGAGAGAGTCCTGGATCCGAGAGCTCAAACACTGCGTTGATTTTACAGAAGTAACTTTTCCTTAGCCTACATCTTGCAAAATAGGACGCTGTTCTGGCAATGGAGCACGTGTATGCTGACCCTTGAGCACTTTGAAGAAAATCCTTTGACAAGCAAAATTATCAACTTCCCTTTTGCAGTGAAATTTCCATGTCTGTAAGATGTAATGGAAATTGTTTTGGTGTACTCAAGTCAAATTATGCCTCGCTGAGTATTTCTGCTTTTCTTCCCCACAGTTACTTGTATGATAGACAAAAGATTGGTGGTTGGTTTTTTTCCCCCACCCTCTCATTAAGCTTCAGCATTCCCTACTGTCCTTCAATCCATTTCTTTTGGGCTTCTCCAGCAGGTAGGAGCTGTAGAAAAAAACACACATCAGTGATTGATGAGCAAAGGGAGGGAAGAGTCTGGAAGGTGTTGTCTTTATTAATGGTTATTATAATAAATGAATTGTAAGTATTCTCTGCCATGCATGAAGTGACTGAGGCTAGTTTGTGTCTCAAGTGGCACCATTATTTGTATCTACAGAACGGAAGTGAATGTTCAAGGTTTGTAGGATCTGGGGTTTGGGTATTTATTCAGTACAGTGTGAGGAGATGAAGGGTTTACATGGGAATAGGGGCAGACAGCATTACGGAGATAAATGTGACACTGGAAGAATGATTCCACGGTCAGGGTGTGTGATGTGTGCTCAGCAAGATATTATCCTGATGTTGATCAGAAAGCATTGTAGTTGGAGACGTCGTAGCTTAAAAGCATTAAAGTTTGTCTCTCTTGTGACCTTAAACTTGATACTAACACCTAGCTGGTAACAAAAGACATCTTTGATTTTCGTCTGCCGACGAGGTTGCGTTACCCTCCTGTATTCAGCAACAGGCCAACCACGTAAGTGAAGTTGTCTGGCGTTTATTAAAAATGCTGTTGCAGCTTTGTTGCTGCATGTTACTCCAAAACAGTGTGACAGATGTCTGACTACTTTATGCCTATTCCTAATTGGCAGATGGAGGTCTATCTTGGATATGTCTTAACTGGTTATATGAGTGACAGGAGGGCAGCTTAGACCTGCTTTTGTGCCTTGGTTTGAATGTGAAGTTAAGAATGCAGACTGACACTGAATGAATGTAAGAACAAACATATCAATTGATACAGCCTTTGAGAGAGGTGCTGAACACTTGGCTTTTAGGAATTCATTATCTACCTTTTTTTGGGAAGGATTTACTAGTCCTTCTGCAATAGCACATCCTTTTAGTAGAAATGCATCTTGAAGTGGCATTTCAGAATTTAACTGAAATTCATAACAGGTGATTAAGAATCCATTTGGTATTATTACTGCATGTTTTGTGATAGAAATAAGGGGTTTGTAATGCAAGGGATGTGATACTACTGTTTATCTTTATTTGGATGTTATAGTAGTTTGAGTGCTCAGTCGATCAAGCTGACTGTAGATATATAAAGTAGATCTGATCCTTTCCTAATGTGAATAAACGATGAATAATAGTAACTTCAACAGTTTCACTGTGTAAGACTCTGGTACAAGTAGAGTTGATCCATAAGCTTTTAGTTGCTGGACTTGCAACTCAAAACTTTAGTCAGTAACTTCCTGTCCCAAAAGAGGTTGCAGTGGGATGTAATTTAGTGCCTCTTAAAGGGTTTTTGACCAGAAATAACATGTAGTTTCAGTTTAATCTTGTGGTTTACTATAAACTTTCCTCTT
The DNA here is from genome assembly GCF_000696875.1 of Nestor notabilis. Taxonomy (NCBI): domain Eukaryota; kingdom Metazoa; phylum Chordata; class Aves; order Psittaciformes; family Psittacidae; genus Nestor; species Nestor notabilis. The sequence goes on along the minus strand of NW_009913514.1, from coordinate 23,845 downwards.
AAATGTAAGTTATGACATTTCTGATTAGACTGTACAAAGTTTTAAAGGCAGCTGAAGTACTGTATGTTTCAAAAGACTTCTCTTCTGATAACGAGAACAAACAGTGGACCAAGTTTAAGATGATCTGTATTAGCTTTGCCGCTGCTGTGCAGACTCTGCTGCTTTGGGCATCAGAGAAAAAAGCCTGATGCTGAATGTCAGTGGCACTCTCTTACATATATGACAGCATCTAAGAATACGTAAAGCAGACTGTTCACGAACAGGAGTCTGGCAACAAACCCGGAACTCGGGAAGAACAGGTTGAGTGTCAGAAATTGGACAAAGCTAATGTGGCTGCCAGCCAGGGAACACATACACTGCCTCCCCCCACCCCCCAGTAAGATGCTCCTTTCCTTCATCTGCTAGAGAGAAAGAGCTTCCCTTTACTGAAGCAAAATGTCTTGTCTGTATGGTGTGACTTCTGATGGGATTAAAGATGAAGTAAGGTATCTGTGTCAACCCAAGCGTGGAAGGAAGGAGGAAGATACAGTAAGTCAGAGGAACTGTTGACTGGAAGAACTTGTGGCTTAGCAGAAGTGACGAGAGAAGACTACTTTGAATATGCAATGCAGGAAAAGAGATGAAATGGCCATTAAAGAACCTTGCATAATGTAGGAAAAGAAAACTGTTATGTGCTAGAAAGACAAGTATGGCCTTCATTAATAAGTTATGTGATATTGCCTGTTAATTTAAGTGGTAAAACCTTTCTAAAAAGGCCTAATTTGTCATTTATGTAAGAAGTTAAATAAAGCAGCCCTTCTTCCCTCATGTCCTTTGCTTCCCAAACAAACCAGTCCCCCACCCATGTAAAAATATGGGTTTAAAAAACCTCCGATAAAAATTATGTTCCCAAAGGTTGTTGAGAATGCCACCTTTAAAAATAACTTCAGTGACTTCAAACTTTCAGCTTTGAGTTTTGCCCTGATTTTTAGCATTTTCCAATCTTCTTATTATTATTCTTCGGCCTCTGACCCTGTTGTGGTAACTCTGAATCTCTCAAGGAGGTGCTTGGCATTCCAAGTCATTGGGCTACAGCAGTGTTTAACTGTACATACTAACTATGTAGTCTTTCATATCTGTCTTAAATCTGTAGCTGAGGGGATGTGTATGCAGTACCTATCATGGTACTGTTGGAACAGAAGATACAAAGTGCATTGTTTGTACCATGCGAGGGTGTTTTATCGCTAAGTGATCAATGACTTACCAATTCTTTCCTTGCTTTACGAATTCCGGAACGCACTGTATGCTTGCTTTTCAGGTAGCAGATCTTCTCTTGTAATCAGACAGGGGTATGGCCCCCAAAAGTCTTTATTTCATCACTCTGAGCAGACAGTTCAGTATAGACAACCCTAACATTTTTGGCCTGTTCTCATCATCTCAACTGAAGTGTAGTATATTAACAGTGAACAATGAACTTTAAATCATGGTGGCAAGTCATTACTGGTTATATAGGATTTTTTTTAAATGGCATTTCCTTGACATTTTGAATGCTTAAGATGCTAAATTTTGGATGAAATGGGCTTTTTTCTGGGTTTTTGTTTTGTTTTGTTTTATTTTCCCCCTTCTTTCCCTGACAGGAATATTCAGTTAGCATTACTTTGGTTAAAGAAGCATTTTCTGTGCTTTCTACATCTAGAAGCATATCTGATTTACAGGCAGGAGATTCAGGATCATCTTTTCCTCTTCTGGAGGGTTCCACTTTCAATTTTTTTTCCTCATTCCTCTTAAATGATGCTTTTGGTAAGGACTCATCATGTGTCCTCTCATATTAGCCACTGGGCTTCTGAAAGAATAATCCAATATTTATATTCCCAAGGCACCTTCTAAATGTGAAAATCTGGTGTTCTTGCCCAGTGAAACATGTGGCAAACATGTTTTTTCTTGTGCAGTAGAAAGCCACGTGCTGCACATGCCAGACACCTGAGGAAAAGAAGTGCTTCAAAGTAGGTAACTGAATTACAGGTTCAGTGAGTGTGGGGCTGGGTCCTTCGGAGATGGCTGCAGCCATTTCTGTTCCATATCTAGCCACAGTTGGAGGGTGAAATACAGAGCAATTCCTGTACTAGCATGGAGCTGCAGCTAGTCAGGTGATATCCTGGTGTAGGATCCACACCAGAGCTGTTTGCAAGTTACACATGGGCCACCTTTTGGTCTGTATTAACCAGGACTTTAGTTTGGTTCAACGGAGTCTGTGGTCTTTTACTCAGAGGAGAGCTGTGACTGTGTGTACCTGTCCTCTAAGTTGCGCCATCACAGAGGAGACCTAACCTGATCAAAAGAGAGAAGGGTTTGGTCGTGACTTGTCAGTGGCAGCACCTACCCTTGTTTCAGCTAGCTGTTAAACTGTAGCCTCAGCTCGTCTGTGGCCCATTTTAACATTTGCTGCTCTCCACTTGCACGTTGGCTTGAAAGGAGTATGTTCTCGAAGCAGCTAAGTTAGTGCATTCCTTTTGGAGACACTAGTCTATAAATAGTCCTTACAATAAACAAACTTTGCTGTCTGTATCAGTAGTGCAATTTTATTCTATTTCAGAATTATTTTAGAGGAAACTGAGTTACCACCAAGTGTAGCTTATTTCAAATTCAAAATAGACAGGTTAATATCATGCACTTTCATAGAGTTGTAGTACTGGGGTTGTAAACCCTGGAAGACATTCTGCAGGGACCCAGCTCTTTTTAAAGTTGGTCTATTCTGACAGTTGGTAATTTTACTTCTATCAAACAGTTACAAGTTTCTATTCCTGTGTTGATTTTTAGTCTTAAGATTTGGATTGAGTATTTTTGGTGTTTAAAGTCATGCAATTCAGAGGCTGCTCAAAGCAATCTGTAAATTCTGAATTTAACATGTGGAAGGAGAATTTCACTTAGCAGGATCTTCTCCTGTTCGCACTGAAGCACTGCAATGCGCATTTGTGGTGGCAGAACTCCTAGGAGCGCTGTTAGGAGCAAGCGGCTGAAGAGTACTGGATTCAGAGCTAAGTATGATAACCAGATTACACAACAGGTTACTGAGCCGTCAGGAACCTGAATGTTTCAGTGTTGAGGGTGGTCTCGTTTTGATGACTGTAAGTTGTATTCTGAATTCCTTGTTCTCTTGGAGATAGAAAGTAGTTTATCTTACGAAAGGAAGCATAGAGTGGTAGCTGTACTGTAGGTGAGGAGACACATGCTGAAGGAAGTGGCAGTTTGCTTAGGATCATGAGCATTGAGTTGATCTTGGTAGTAAGTTTCAAGGTCTTATGAGCAGGAAACCGCATTATGCTATATATATCTTTATTGCCTTACCTGCTTGACCTATTTGTGTATATTTAGTTTGCCAGTGCAGTGTATTTAAACTTTAAGAACTTTATTAGTATCTTTCAAGGTGCAAGACACTGCTCTGGGTATCATTGTGTAGGACATGGTATTAGATTCTTTAGTATGGGTGAATAGTAAGATGAAGAAAAAAAGGCTAGTTAACCTGAAGGAGCCTCTTCAGTCCCCTCTGAATTTAGAAGTGTTTTGTGCATTCTCAGGCACTGTCCTGAAGGAATAGTACAGGGCTTTGTCCCTTCAAGTTGTGAAAGGATGAATAAAACTGGTTGCACTTGTGTCTGTTCTAAAAGAAATGTATCTTGCAATTTTTAAAAAACATGGACCTTCACCCTGGTGTGTTGCTTCATGGTAGTCAGCTGTATTTTTGAATGGTCCCAATAAAAGACTGCTGTGTCTTTAATTTACATAGTGATACACGACATAGCTGAGATCATCTGAAAATGCACTGCAGATGTTACTAGGGACTAAAGCCAAATGTTCAAGTTCAAAATGATTAGACTTTGTTCTTTTGCATAAGGCTGTATGACACAGTGGTGTGTTGCAAGTGTTCCCCACCCTGCCTTTTACACTGATGATGTTTCCTACTTGGTCATTTCTTATGTTTTCTGAAATCCTTCAAGAAAGATTTAATTTGTTGACTTTTATAGATGAGGCAATACACTGATGTAGCACAAGAAAACATTCCCTTAAAATCTCTTCAGTTCCGTTCATGTCTCCACATGAAGCTCAAATGTGTGATCAATGCTGATACGTGCATGCCTGTCACCCTGTGGTGAGCAAGGTGTGTAAGTGGGGGCTTCAGTGTCCCTCACTACCAGTTGCTTACAATTCTTCAAAAGTGTAATGAGAAGCAAATGCAGTGGCAGCAGCTGATTGTGGAGCATGTCCTGCTGCAGCGTTGTGGGGATGACAGGCTTGTGACAGCCCTCTCAAATTCAAACCCATCCTTTGGAGCACCAGCAGAACGATACCAGCTGTTAAAGCTGTGCTATGGAAGTACTACCACTTACTGGGTCTGGTGGTCACTTATGCAGCTCAGTTGCTTGCTGTTCACAAGAGGCAAAGCCTTTGGCGGGGGCGGGGAGCGTTTTCCGAGTAATTCTCCCCCAGAATTGAACAAACTGAAGATGAAGCATACTGATTTTCAGTCATGTGCCTCTGTTCACTTCCTTTTTTTGGAGGTAGGTTACAAATCTGCTTGCTCATTTCCAAGTTGCTTTTAATTCAGCCTTAACTTTGAGTGACTGTAGGAAAGTATTTACCTTTCCTTTTGTGCATCTTGAAGACTCTCGCGTGTTGTGCCTTCCAGTAAAGAAGTTGTAAAATTTTCTCCATCTCCAGCTCAGTCCACTGAAAAAACCAAAACCAACCCAACCCCCCACAACCTTGCATAAAAGCAGAGTGGGATAGGGAGGACCAGTGCCACGAAGTTGGAGCAAGCCCAGCTTGAAAGCTGATGCATAAATTTCAGTTGTTCTGATGCTGTATTGCTCTAAAGGGTAACGAGACTTTGCACCTTGACTCCTTTCCCCATCTTGTAATGAATTCCTTTTTATTGTGATCTATGTCCAATGGTGATAAGTGCCATGAAGTTTCTGTTTATCAGGGAATCCCATTGGGAAAATAGATACTTCCATTCAATTTTCTTCTTCTGTTGTTACTTCGAAAGAGTAAAGTGAGATTTGATAAGTAGGAGGATTCTTCTTTAGGAGGGTGGGGTTTGTTTTTTGCAAGTCATGCAAAACAGATCTCTTAATTTTTAGTTTGATAAACAAGATCCAGTCCTGCGGTGCCTCTTGTACATTCAGTAATAGATGGGTCTGAAACGAGACTCTAGCAAGCAAACCAGGTATTAATGTGTTTTCACAGCTTCTTTGCCAATTTTTAGTGTTTAATCACTTTTTAAAATCCCCTTGGCTTGTATATTTTAAAACCAAACAAAAAACAACTAAGCCATTTAGAATGCTAGTACATTGAGTACTACTGTTTAGGGTTTTTAAAATGAAGTATTGCTTTGCCAGAGGTGGAGAAATACTCTACCGTGGTTAGATACAGAGGCCAGTGTACGCTATCAGAGGTTGACATTTATTTGCATCCTGAAAGGTGCTGATCTCCCAGCTGATCTTTTGCTGCAGCTGCACCAGAGAAATGTTATTAATACACAGATTCTGTGAACTTAGTGAAATGGGAAACCTCCTAAATCATCTTGAGTTAAAATCAACAGGAGTTGTCACCTGGTCACTCAGCTTTCTCACAGGTAAGGTCCAGCCGCTGCAAACTAATGTTGAGCCACATGAAAAATTAACTTAAAATCCTGGTTAAGTGTGTAATTTAGGTAAATATTAAGAATTACAATATTTGCTTGCCAGTGGCGACTAAGGGATTTTTTCTTTTTTACATTAGTTTTATGTGTTTCTTTTATGTCTCTTTCACTGCTTCTATTATTGAAGAACATGGCCCTTCGAGTACCTCCTTGCCGAGGAGACTGAAGACCAGAGAAGCCTTTACCTTCAGGAAGTATTCGCTGGTACTGTTGTAACAGTTGGTTTGTTCCAGACAGAATACTTCGGCTTGGTTTCTTTGTGCTGTAGCATCTTTTGCAACAGAAGTTTTGTTTAAAAGGAGAAACAAGACCTCTAAGTCCAAACA
>NW_009913514.1:0-17811 GCF_000696875.1 Nestor notabilis | reverse complement strand
AGGGAAAAGTTGTAGTGGAGACCTAGCTGAAACCAGTGCTGTAGCACTGAAAAACCTGAGATCCTAGCTCTGGTGAGTACACGGTTAAGATCCTGAAAGAGGAGAGAACAAAAGAGTAACAGTGATGCCATAAGAGTAAGCTACTGTTCTAAGAACTCAAGTAGCAAAATGAACTGTTTCAGCATCTCTGCTTGGTTTGTCCTTGCATTCCTGTGAGAATTGTGCCAGTAGTTTTGTTAAGGTTCATAGTAGAAAACCATTGGTACTAAAGCTTGAAAAGAAACCTCTCAGTATGTACTGCTAGATAGTCCCATATATTTAGTGTTGTACCTCTGTGGAACATTTCCCAATGTCTCTCTAAAATGATTGCATTACAGCGTAATTACAGGTAAAATCTGCCTAGATTGGCTGGAATAAGAAGGAATGTCTAGTTCAGGAGTGGAGTGGTGGAAGAAGTAGTAGTAGCAGCAAGAAGAGCTCTTGGTGTACAAGATGAACATAACTTCTTGGCTTAAACCAAAAGAGGACTAAGTGAGGCCAGTCTCCCTGGCTTCTGATACTTGGCTGTGTGGTGTTGGGCAGTGGTAGACCCTAGCTGGTGAGTTTTATTAGCTTTGTGTAGTGATACAAGGCAGATATGGCAACATGCAACTCATGGCTTTCTGTGTATGACTCTGTGGCACTGACGACACTGACTTTCTTAGTGTGCAGATTTCTCTGCTTAGTGTATTCTTTGTCATTGTTGGAAGCTACAGCAGAAAATACCCTCAGGCAAGAGGGTGCATCCCCAGCCTACAGTGAGCAAGGATCTGCAAAGGGTTCTGAAGAATAATCCGTCAGCTGCTTTTACCATGCTGCAAGGGGAATCCAGCAGTTACAGTCCTTACCAGGGCACAGTCGAGGTCTCAGCTTGGACCTCATCCTTGCAGACTGCAAGCTTGTGGTTACTGCAAGAGATGCTCTTGTAGCCATAGCTAATACGTACTGACTTGCGAGGTGGGCACTGGTGTGTCAGACTTAGGGCAACTCTGCTTTAGGGGTTAAAAAGAATTACCCTCTTAGCCTTTGCATTCTGAGAATTAATCTAGGTCTGTGTTTTCTAAAAGCTTCTGAAACTTCACTTCAGGTGTTTCTGGGCTTTCTCCCTGCTGGGGAGAATAATGTTGCACGTTGCATGTTAAAACTCTGAAAGCTGTGTGATCCTTTGCAGTGGAACCTTCTGATTCACAAATGACTCTTCTTGATTAGACCCAGCTATCTTTTTGAAGCTTTGTATTTTGCAGTGTGTGACTGCAAAATAAGAATTCATCGGTAAAGGAAAATCTGTCAATAATTACTTTTGCAGTGCTGTAGTCATGGGAGTGTTTCAGGTGGTGTAATTAGACTTTAACTGTAACAGGACATTGCTCGTACTGAGCCATGCAAATGCACTTGGCAGGAAGTGGTAGCACATGTCACCAGGCTTGCTCTGCGAATGTTTGCAGCTCACCACTTCCTGTTACTGAAGTGAAAGAACAAAAGAAACACTCGTTTCTAGTTCATTTTAGCCTCTAAAAAGTTGCAGTTGCATTTGTTAAACTTTTTAGTACCGTAAGAGAGGCATTTAAGGCCTTCCCTTTTCTAGTCTTCTTTGAGCTTTGAAATGCATCTTTTTTGAGAACTTTGGTGGAAGTTCCTACTAGAAATCTGAAGTTCCGAGGAGACACCTTTTGCTGCAGATCCTGAGGTTTAGCAGTGATCAAAGGAGTGGTTGTACAAACCGTTTTAGTGCTGCAAGGGCAACGACTCACCACAAGAAACCAGCCTGTGCAAGGCATGGGTTGGTGCGTATAGATACTTGACTGCAGCTCAGAAAACCATTCCTACAGGAGTCTTTGACTTGCTGCTGCGGTGTCTTAGCTTCAGCAGCTGACAGTGCATACAGAATTGTCTTTAAACCACAGCAGTCTCTGAACCTAGTTTTCCCAATAGTTGTTTGACTTAATTCTAAGACTCCAAGCCTAGCCACAGAGGAGCTTTTAAAACTGATTTCATTTGCTGTTGTCTGTGATGCAATACCCTTCCCAGAAGAAGCTTTAATTTGTGCTTTATAACCTTTGAGGCCAAAAGAAAATCTATTTAGAGCAAAGGTCGTTTGTGATTTCAGCAAGTGTTGCACCTAGTTAGGAGAAAAATCTTTACAACAAGGGTGACACAAAATCCTCTTGAATGTGGAATGGAAATGCTCACCAAACTCCTGATACATATCATAAGGATTTCTTTTAAAGCACACGGCATTCTTATGTCATTTTTAGAAGAATGTGAATTAGTGAAAGGATCTTTTTGCCTGTAAATCTCCTCGTGAGTCCTGGGAAACTGCAATTGTAGCAATAGTCACAGCATTTGAAATGAATGCAATTAATTTCATATGCTGTTAAAAGTGCTGATGTGAGATTTCTGTGTATAATTTGTATTCTAACTAATGGGCTGAACGGGGCATCCAGAGCACATCAGGATTAAGTGGCTGAAACTTGTTATTTTCAGTATTTTAAAATATTAATATCGCATGCGAGAATGAAAGTCAAACAGTTGATGAATGTCCATATTTCATATTCAGATGTTACTGTAGGATATTAATAAAGCCCCATAGCTTCCTGTTTAAGTAATGGATGAATTCGTAAAGCTAGAAATGGCATTTTCCCAAGTAAGATACTCTTGGTAATTGTCACTTAAATTACATATGAAGAAATAATTAAAGAACCCCCAACCCCTGCCCCATGCACCCAAATCTCTTGCAAACTGTGACTATATATCAAGTAACTATCTAAGATTCAATGAAGAAAAAAAATGGGCCATTACTTTCAAGACAGATTAATTGGGGGGTACGTAGGGGTGCTGTCCCAGGACACACAAATCTGGCACTCACATCGTGGCACTTGAGTAGTGTCTGCTTTGTTGTGAGTGTAGGTCTAGAGACACTAAGGTTAAAACAGTCCAGGGTAAAGGCAGTTTGTTTGGAAATCTTAGCTTTGGTTCATGGAGTCATCTGATCCCTTTAAACCTTAAAAGATATTAAGCCCTTCTGAATTACTTTTTTTTTTCCCCCACCTATGGCTTAAAATCTGTCTTTGGAACCCGTCTCAGAACTGCTCGGTACCATGTGGAAGTGTAAGGGGTGGCGAGGAAGGAAAGAAGTGTTTTCTTGGTACCTTTTAGAGCTTCCTAGAAAATGTGAGTTACTCCTGAACTGGTGTTCTTGAAAAAGTCCCATGCGTGGTCTGCTTCAGCAGCTGTGTGTACAGCTTTTATCTCCTAGTGCTTTACCGTTTACTGTGATCTCTGATTAGACTGCATCAAACAGGAGTTTTCAAAAGTAGATGCCAGCTTTGAGAAGGAACTAAGGGGTCATAGTGTGTGTTTTTTTCCTCAGAGCCAGCTAAGGTTCTAGGGAATTGACTTGAACTGCAGGGGCTTGTCAAAAGGGGAGAAAAATACGCATTCGAGCTAGTGACCTCACTGGTGTAAACCAGCAGAATTCTGAGATTAAGTCTTCCTCTTGTAATCTTGACTAACTCCAATAGTGAGGCTGAGTTTGGTCTATTTCATTGTGCAGACTAATTTATCCTTGACATTTCGGATGCAGCAGCGAACCTTCGTGCATCCTCGGCACTTGCCTGTGTTTGGAAGAAATGACAACTTCAGAATAATTCTTTTGCCGACGTTTGCTCATACCAAATTGTCAAAACAAAACTGAACCCTTCCCTTTCAGTTACTGCAAAACTCAGAGTATTGCTTTCTCTGGCAGGAATCGACTTTAAGATCAGAACAATAGAATTAGATGGAAAGAAAATCAAGCTACAGATATGGTAAGTATTGCCAAGTGATTTAAGATTTCGGTGAGCATGGAATAAATCATTGAGCAGGAATACTTCATAGCTTTTGAGCCTGCTGCACCAGAAGTTTCATGCCTTTTATTCATTGACTGTCCATGAAGTTTATGCTTTCTTCTAGCTTGCTCTTGGACTGGTTCTGCTCCAGTAGCACTGGAAATAGCCTGTTCACATGCAAACATTACAGCAACTTCCCATTTTATCAAAAGCTGTCCTCTTAAATGTGGTCTTAGCTATTCCCTGTGGAAGAGAAGCAGTAGCTCCATACGTGTAAACTGAAACACGCAACCTAATAAAATGCAATCTCCTCTGCTACTTTGATAGCTAATTGCACTTAGAGGCACAGAAGACTGAGAATGCTCCCATGCCTTGCATGGTGGGTTAGTAGAGACTGAGCCTCGCAGTAGCAGCAGAGGAGTATTTCTGGAGTAGCAGTATTACATGTGCCAAACTCTTTAAAATCCTACTGGTGAATGTCGGGCTGCCCCTGATTTCTCAGGTTCTAACAAAGATGTAAGATTTGCATGCAAGCCAGAATTGTTGTGACTAAGGAAGTGAAGTGGCAGAAGTGGTTGGTACAAATTTGCTGTCTGTAATAACAAGTCAAAAAGCTGTTTTCTGTCAGGCCTTTGGGGTTCAGCTCCCCCCCGGTGTGACTAGTAGCCAAACACTCTGGTCCTCTTGTTCACTCACAGACACTGCTTTGAAGTCATCTAGGATAATATGTCAGCACACTAAGGTATAGTGGCTGATTTTAATAGCTAACTGTATGTGAAAATGCACTATCCTAAAATACTGTACTGCTGCATGTTTTCATTTTTTGTTTAATGCAGGACTCGGATGCATCAGAGCTGCCTTTTTGAATTATTCTAGGGGAGGCTGTGTAGTGCTGAGTCCTAATGCTTGCATGAACTTTTAAGTGCTTTTGTGCCATATTTATGGTGCTGCTATAACCATGGATGTAAGTAGGATTAGCTTGGGAATGAGGAAGATGTTGGGGGCTGAAAAAACTTGTGCAAGCAGCTGCTTAATGGTATTTTTTCTTAGTGAGTATTTTATATTGTTACTGTGTTTAAAAAGATCTCTGAGTACAGAAGAGTGTAAAGATCTCCTCCAACAAATGCTTGTTTTCACTGCGTTTTAGGGATACAGCAGGCCAGGAGAGATTCCGCACAATCACAACCGCTTACTACAGAGGAGCCATGGTGAGTCTTCTCAATTCAAACCAATTAGGCACAACTAGTGTAACTGGTTTGCTGTTCTGAAGGTTGTATCATGTAAGTCTTCAATTGGAGGGCAGGGTAATTGCGGCTTGAGATGCAAGGAATTAAGTTTGTGGTTTGGTTGGAGTTTTTTTGGGGTTTGCTCTTTTGTGTCTTTCATTTTTTAAACCTGTTGGTACTTTGTCTAGTCCTGTTCTTGTGATGAAACTTCAAGCCCTATTGTCTCTTGAAACATAATTAAAACTTGTGCAGATTATAATAAAAGGTGAAGTTGCCAAGTATAATGGGCCAAGGCTTTTTTACTGCAGTCAACCTCTTTCAACATTTGAAATGTTTGAAAAATAGCTAATGGATGATTTTAATATTAAAAGTGCATTTCACTGAATTGATTTCTTTCAACCAGTAGAGAATGCAAAATCTGGGCTAGAAATATAAGCACCTACAAAAGCCACTGTTGCTTTTTCTGACATTAAGAGTGACTTGAAGTCAAATAACTGACTTGGAGCCTGCACTCATTGTGCTGCAACTGCTTGTAATGGTACTTCTAATTAATGCTGTAGTTTGAGATACTTTATGTTGGGACACTGTTAATTTCAACTTGCTGATTACTAGCTATGTTGCCACTACGTATTTTTATTGCTTTGTATGAACGGATCCATTCCATTCATGGACTGGCTGTGGGTCCAAATAACTCCACTGTTACGGGATGCAGATGGGGAGAAACAGTAATGGTTGTGGCTCTGTTCTTAGAGCTTTCTAGTACTTAAAAAGGTTATGGCAGTGACATGGTCTTCCCCCCACCTCCCAGTCCATGGCCAAGGAATTTTCTTTGCCCTGTGAGGAACGATTGGAAAGACAATAAGGAATGGAGGTGAACCTGGCAATCTGCCCTTAATGCCGCTGTTGTGTGTTTTCCTATGCTTTGCTAATTGTTGAGAGCCCAGGCTAGTATACGTACGTAACTGAAAGGGCTACAGCTTCAGGGAGAGTCCCTAGTGTCAGCTTTGCTGTAAGGATCTACTGGCCCCAGCAGACTGGATCTCACAGGTTTGTCATCTTTGACTGCTTAAAGCTGCTGCTTCTAAACTTGACTAGCAATAGAGTCGTGGTTACTGTTGTAGAATTTCTGCACAGTTCCTGACTATAGGCTAATAATTTAAAGCTTCATGTAGGTGGTGTGTTTTACCTCTCACAGTGGTGAAAGATGTCAAATAGTAACATTTTGGGTAAATTCTCAGCAATGCCATAATGTCTTGAGAAAAGATTGTAGGTGTATAAGTTGGGTTGAACTTCTCACAAGTATAATCAAACCAATGGCATACATCAAAAGGCAACCAATAGTGCTAGCTCATCTAACTAGACTTTCTTCATTTTATTTAGGGAATTATGCTGGTGTACGACATCACAAACGAAAAGTCTTTCGATAACATAAAAAACTGGATAAGAAACATAGAGGAGGTAGGTGCTTTGGGAAGTATTTCTTACTCATTCATCTTACGATTTTCCTGGGACCAATAATAACCAAGTAATTATTCATTTTTATTATAGTAGCCAACATATGCGGTCAAGTTAGACTGTGCAGTGAATGCAGCAGTGGTTATTAATAGGGAGAAGATTTTCTTACTCACCTAGGGGTAGAAAGTAGAGAACTTAAGTTTAGAAAGTACGCGTAAAGTGCTTCAAAACTGCTTTTACTATATGACTTTCATTGTTCTTTTTTGATTTTGGGCGTGTCTGAGGAATGGGAAGAAGCAAGATCTTAGGGTGTCTGCCTTTCACTGAGGTGATGACAGATCTGTCTAAATTTGGTTGTTACTGTGGTGTGTGTTTGTCCCATTAGGGATTTTTGACCTTTTCATTTGGTCTTGGTTAAACTTCCTTCCTGCTAACTTACTGTAAATCATTTAATGGGACATGCTGTCAAGTAGGAATAGGTCATTATGAAGTGAGAGGAGAAACCTTATTTTAGTGAAGCTATAGTTAGGTAACAGAATGTTTCTGGCTTGGGGTTTTTTCCTTAAACATAAAACCCATGGGCTTCTCTTTAGTATTGTTACTTGGCTCTTAGGCAAAATTCCTGTATTAGTGACCAGTTTGATACTATAGTGAGTGGGCTGGAAAAGTTCTCTTGCTGAAGTGATTATTAAAGTATTTTATTAACAATCTGTTTCAAAAGTACAATTGTATTGCATGATACTGCAACCAAATACCTCAGATGTCTGTGCACCGCTTTGAAGTGAGTACTGTTACATTTCCAGAATAGCCAAATGCCTGTGCATGTGTGCAGGCTGGTACAGAGCTCGTGGCACTGTAGTTGATCTGTTTTAATACTCAGGCAAATTTAACCTAGGAGGATTTATTCCAACCAATTTTAATATGTAAGCATTAAATTGGCTGTTTTAGAAGCCAGTCTCTTCCTCAGCAATGCCTTCACATTAGATAACTTTTAGAAAATAAAGTAGTCATTTGTGGAAGAGTTTGACAGGTAGGTTTCTTTTAAGCAATGATGTACCTTGTTTCTGAGAGATTACCTTTTCTTTTTGCAGCATGCCTCTTCAGATGTAGAAAGAATGATCCTGGGTAACAAATGTGATATGAACGAAAAAAGACAAGTCTCGAAAGAAAAAGGGGAGAAGGTAAGCTTTTGGTGACTTACCTGATACAGAAGCCTCCTTTTCTTAGGGTTTTGGCTGCTGGACATGTTAGGCATAGGAGAGATAATTGGCCTCAAACCTCTTGTTTCAGAAACTTGTATGTATTATGGGATGACAGGTTTGGGGGTTTTGGTTTTAAATAGCACTTGAGAGTCTTAAAGTCTGAATAAACTTAATGATGCTGTTGTCTTGAGGGGAGTATCCTGTAAAGAATGTTGACCTTTGCCACAGCATGAAATATTCTAAATCTCAGTCTGAATCTTTGTATATAGTCTAATGAATTCACCATGGTGATTACTTACTCATGCTGTAAGTCCTGCTTACTAAAGCTTAAGTAATCAGCTGTTCTTCAGAACAAATGAGCAAGTAAGAATACTATGTAATCTATTATGTACACGGCTAAAGCAGTGTAATTGCTAGTAACACTGCTTATGGGATGATTGCATGTTGTTTTCTGGTCCATCAATCTCTATCGGTGAAGATTTTATCTTAATGTTCTTTTAGGTGCTAAATAAGTCTTTTTGTGAGCAATTAATCTCTTTGTTGTTTTGAATTTACACGAGGATATGGTCTGTTCTAACATTTTTGTCTAATTGTCCAGTAACGTTAATGTTTTGTAAGAGAAAAGCAGAAATGAAGCTTGTTTGGTTTTGATTCTTAAGATTGCTGCAGCGTGCAGCATCTATTGTATTATGAACCCATGTGAAACACTGGTTTTACAAAGGAACTTCAATAACACTGAAAAACTTTAACCTCTTTTCCAGTTAGCAATTGATTATGGAATCAAATTTTTGGAGACAAGTGCAAAATCCAGCATAAATGTGGAAGAGGTAAGAGATAGGTGTTACACTTAAGTCTGTTTGTTAAATTACTAATATGGAGACATGTTTCATGATATACTGGGCTTTCTGACCTGATCTGGGACCTGAAGTTCCACCTGCGTTCTGGGGTCACCAGTCTTGTCATATTTAGAGAGCTGCTGTAAAATCCAGCATTTTTTCTTTCCTGGTAATGTCTGGAATTGGTTGTTAAGTGGGTGTTAACAGTGGTTTATTAGCATTGTAGGAAGCAGTCCCTTGAGACTTCTGTGCCTTGCTGCTAAATTGCAAGTGCTTTTGGATGAGGAATAGGTATAATTTTAGAACAATGCTTTGTGCAGGAAATTGGATTTAAGATTCTTAACTTTGAAAACAACATGCTGTTGTGTCAAGGAGCCTTCAGGTTACTACTAGATACGTGCTATGCAGATGAGACTGAAGTTAATGTGGAACGCCAGTATAGACTGTCATAAGCTGATGTCAGAGAGGAAGTCAAGGCCTTGACTCGCAGTTTGTTTTCCTGCAAGTGAATTTTATGCTAAAAACATAGATTCCTATTTATGAGAGCATAAGGAAATAAATTGGAAGGAAGAGTGGCTCGGCTCCAGTCTGTCTTACCGTGAATCAGTCTTGTCATGTCAGAGAGGGCAGAGGGAGGATCTGAGCCCCATAAAAAGCGTGAACAAGAAAATAATCTGATACCAAGATTCATTCATTCAGATAAGGCAGACTTATTCTTAAATGCTGTGCCTATACATAACAGTCTAAAAGCTTTTCTGTGTGTATTGATTGGATACCTTTTAGAAGTCCTCCAAACACGTATTTAATTCAGATCATGCAGCTAACAAATTCACTAGAAACTAAAGAGATCGTTACTTTCAAATAACATAACTGGTGCCGTGCCAGTCAAGCATTTTTTTCTGATTGCAGGATGGTTGTTATACAATGTATTGAGAATTAACCTGTTTTCACTGTGTTGCATCTGGAAAAGTGCTTGACCTGATTTTCACAGTGTCACTGTGATTCTTACAACAGACAATGGAAGTGTGAAAATTAACAGCTAATACCAGTGGTGCATAGCAAGAGTCTCCAAATAAAAAGTACTGTACCTGTCTTCTTCACTAGTTCCTCCAGATGGTTGACTTGCTTTTCCATGGCATGCCTTGCTATTTCATTTTAACTCCTGTAGGTCACTAAATGTGCAGCATTACTTTGTGCTTACTCCAAGCAACATGGCTATCTGAATATTTAATTGTCACGTGAATAGTGCAGAAAGCATTAAAAAATGCAGCTGATGCAGGCATTGAGCAAGTAACGATTCAGTCTTTGTTCCACCAAATACTTAACTTGTGGGAAATGACACAATTGTGATATTCTTTTGATCAGAAGTGAATTAATTTGTATGATTTGTTGTGTTTATTTGCGTTAAATGAGTCCTTGTCTTTGGATATATTCTGAACACAGTAAAAGGGGAAATGTTTAGTTTTTACATTCTGGAACCGTCCTTGGATTGTTGGTAACTCCTGATAGGGAAAAGCAAGATTTTAGGTTGCTTCTGGAGAACTGCAGAGTTCTTCTGCTACAGAAGTTTCTTTGTTCCTTTGTACACTGAGGTCTGAGATGCTGAGATTTGCTGGAGTGTGGATTTGGGGGGTTTTTTGTGATGGTTTTATTTTTTGTTGGTGGGGTTTTGATGGTTTTATTTTGTTCTAATGTGGATATTGGAAGTGTAACTAACACTATCAGTACATGGTCTATGCAGCCTTCTCTTCAGCAGATCATGTTTTTTTAATGCCCAAGAGGTATGCAATGGGCAAGCCTGTTCACTTGCTGCAAAGATTTGATGGATGGAGACTTAAATAGTTTTTTTTCTTCTAAAGCGTGCTTACTGCAGTTTTAAGTACACACCTATTGTACACAGAGCGAGTGCCTTGCAACTCCCAAGTGCTAGCAGTGGCCTACAGAATACTGTACTGTTAATGCATCTGGCTACTTCAAATCTATCTTGTCTTTAATGTGCCTTATGACTAACTCTTGTTTGTTTATTTTTTATTTCTGCTCCTCACCAGGCATTTTTCACACTTGCACGGGACATAATGACAAAGCTCAACAGAAAAATGGTTTGTATTTGAAACTGGCATACAAACGAGTTAGGTTGCAATGACTGCTATAATAATTAACTGAATAGTAGCCCTACCAAGATACTCCTGGGGATTACGGTGGGGATGATAGATCAAAATCGAGCAAGCAGTGCTTTATCACACTTTGTTACACAGCAGTGTGTAACTACTTTATTTTGCATTAATATTAACGTTCAGCAGCCTGGAACTGATGTGTTCTTTTCAAACGTTAACAGTGTGATCTTTGCTTTATTAAACATCAAGTTATGTAGTCACTCCTTCAGCTAATCCTTGAGAGCTGGACTGCTAAATGTTTCTTTTTAAACCAGGCAGTTGTACTGAGTGATTAGCAGAGTGAATAATTGAGGAGTGTGGGTTGCAACAAACATCTGCTTTGGTTGTTGCTCTGCAAGGGGGGAAAGTGGGGAGGGAGAGCAGGAAAGCTGGACGTTCTTTTTTCGGCATTTCCTGATGTTGATGCTCTTGTCTCTTTCAGAATGACAACAGTTCATCAGGGGCAGGTGGGCCAGTAAAAATAACAGAAAATCGATCTAAGAAGAGCAGCTTCTTTCGATGCACGCTACTTTGATGAACTTCTAATGATAGACTGCAGCACACTTAGAACCTTTTCTGCTTCTTTGAAAGCACAGGGTCACAAAGCCTCAGAAATAATACCACCAAGCTGCTGCTGAGAGCTCCATTGAACGTAGACTGCGATACACAAAATACCGAGTGGATTTTGCTCACTAAGCCTATTGACCTGTCAGGCTCTTCTTTCTCAGATATGGAAGCTATGAAGTGGAGACACAAATGCAAGAGTTAACCTGTTTTCCTTTTTTACTTTCTGTTTTAATGCCTGTTGCAAAAGCTGCTATGTTTCTTTTAACTTTGCACATCCATATTGGCCTCTTACTGCCTGTTACAGCACAATCTTACATTTGTATTTGCACAGTTTGACTTGTAAGTAAGATTCTTAACAGATTTGTGCAGGTTTTTCTTTCTCTTTTTAAACAAATTTATTTTCAAGCAGAAGAGCCAGGGGAAAAGTTATGTTTCACTTCCATTATTTTCTATGCTGTATACTTGTGGCCATGACTGCAGTATGGATGTTGACTCTCTAGTGATGAGAATTACTGGAACAATTGGCATTTAACAATTGATATGCATTTTGTCTCTTAGATGCACAAATCTGTTCACGCAGAAGCGATGACATTCTATTCTGAATGTAGTATGTTGCTCTTCTTCCTTTACCAGACTTAGCAAAGTTGTGTTCTGAATTGCCAGTCACTGTCTGATTCACAGATGCACCTTTCAGTTATTTGAATAAACACAGTGTCTTTCCTCACTTAACTTCCCTTTGTTAGCTCAAACCGTCTGCACCTTTTTTGTTTCTGATGAGGAAGTGCACTCTGGAGCTGAAATAATCATCGTCACAAATTAGCCTCATCACTATCACTTAAGTGGCTTGCGGAAGCTGAATGCATGAATTTTGAGTAACCTCTGTGGATTCTTTTGTTCAGAAATGACTGCTTCTAAAGGTGACTTCCATTTCTACTGTAATTCTAAGCATAGTTTGTTAATGTCTGTGAGCATCGACGAGGTGTCCAAAAACTATCTTCCTGTGCAGTTACTAGAGTATATCAAGTTGTGGCACTAAGGAAACTGTCACATTAGGGCTGTAATGTACTCTTAGTTATGCAGTGAATGCTGAATGTGTGAAGCCCTCTTTGGTCTGCTCAAGCAGTTAAGTTGTTTTTTTTTTTCATCAAAAACTGGTACAGTGACCTAGACTGTTAGAGGCAGAGTTCAAACGTAGTTGCCTTTTTTACTCAACTGAGCATTGTATAACGTAGTCTTTGTTCTACTACTTTTTTATTGTCTTCTGAAAAATTTCCTCAATGAGCAATTAAAACAGGTGCTTTAGTTCTGTCGATGTGCCAAACTTGGACCATTGTAAGCTTTAACTACAAGTTCACGTCCAGCATGTTTGTTCCTAGGGGATGGGTGCATTCTGTCATTGTCAAAGTTCATGTCTGATGTGCTTGCTTTTGCTTCACTATATGGTCTGGAGTTGTAAGCAGTGAGCTGGTTGTTAGCACAGGTAACCGCTTCATTTTGTGGTGTCAGGTACTGAACTTGTCATCTCTGGGTCTGTTGTAAATATTTTGGAAGTGAAATGGCCAATAGCGTTAGATTTAAAGACTTTTGATTTTAAAAGGCGTAACATTAGTAGCTGGTTCCATAAAGTTTGAAGTGGTTATCGACCTGTCCCCATGTGTAGTTTAACAGAAATAGTTATTGTAACTAGGTGGTAAATCTCATAAACTCCTGTTGCTGCACTATACCAGCAACATCTTCATGGCAACAAGGTTCAATGAAAAAAAACAAAGCAACCCTAACTGCTCTGTTGTCTACCCTTGATGTTCTTCTTGGACAGGCTAAAGCAGTTATGTTTTCTGTATGGTTAAAAAAGTGCTTCTATACAGAAAGTGTTGTGACACCAATTATGAATGTTGTTTATTTTCAGTAATTTACCTCTGACTTATTTGGTGTCGTAATACTTTGATTTTTATCTCAGGGGTTGTCTGCAAACCAAAACTGACATGTTCTGTGTTTGGCACCGTTTACAGAATGCTTTGTATTGTTTTTCCTGTCTTCACTGTGTGGTTAAATGTTCATTCAATATTAGTCTCCATGAACTTCCCTTTGAAAGAGCCTGTAAGTAGTAGAGTCTATGAAGTGCTTCTTGAAGCAGCAGCGAATTGGGGTATCTGCTTTGTTGGGGGGTGGGGTGGGGAGGGAGTGGGGAGAAAAAAAACCGTGCTATTTTCTTACATTTAGCTGTGCTAAACTGTACATAAATGTGAGGTAAGACCATAGGAAACTCACTTTATGCATGATAAAATAATGCAGTAAATATTTCACTTTGCTTAATGTTCATGTAAAGTTCATCTTTTTCTATTTGTAGAAGAATTTAATGCAATTTTGTTGTCCCCTGCTGAAACTGAAGAATTCTAATTTCATGTGGTCTTATGGATAAGGTAAAATGCAGATTTCTCTCTCTCTTTTTTGCTGTTTTGCCCTCACCCCTCTTCTCCAGCAGTATTAAATGGCTGAGTGGCTGCACTTTATCGGTGTGCTAACTTTTGGTCAGTATAGACCTCTTTCTGTGTACAGTCTGCCATGTCAGACATTGAGAAACGTGCTGTATCCTGGCGTGCAGATCAGCTGTGTGTTTTACTGGGAATTTTTTTAGCTGTGTTTTCCTTTAGACAGGCGGGTGATGATAAATGGTATGTTCTGCCTACGCATCAGATGCTGGGTACTACAGGCTTTTCTAATATCACTATGATTGTTTTGTGCAGCCTCTGTTGCTACTTTGCTCTAGACTATATAATCTAAACTTTGAAGGACTCTTAACTATACCTCAGTCAATTAGTTAGTATTCTAATGTCCATTAGAATGAAAGTCATATAATGATGATTCATTAAGCAGCAAATGTATTTCTGTTTTGTTCCAGAAACTGCCATTAACCTTTCAGGAAAGGCAGACGTTTTGTGGTGGATTTCGCTAAAACAAAAATGCTGCTTGTGCTATGGAGTTTTAGGAACTCTTTCCCTCAGCCCCGTGGCTGTGCACTATACCTTGACCAATATTTTTCTAAATGGTTTAAGGAAAAAAAAAAAGGAAAAAAAAAAAAGCCAAACAAACTTCCAACTGCTCTCAGTGCTTTGCAATTTTAGCTTTCAGTCTGTGCTCAGCAAAACATGCACAAGGAGGTTTTGTTGAGTGTGTACAGAGTATTTGATTTACTTACTATCTGGAAGTTCTATTATTGCTAAAGCTTAAACCACTTGTGAAACTTAACGCACTTACTTTTCTACTGGGGGGACAGTCTTAAAATGCTAATTGACTTTTCAGACCTGTAGTTCTTTTTACAGAAAGTATTTCCTATTGTAAGTACCTTTCCCGTACTAGTCTGCTGAAGTCAAGTGAATTAAGTTGATCATTCTCACAAGTGAATAAAGGAGTCTTTAATATACATATCACGTTAAAATATTGTGAATGGATAATGATTTGAAAGTACCTGAATAATATGTAAAATGCATAAATGTGTTGTTTGTGAAAATGCATCTGTTATTTGGTTACCTGTTAATGTAACTGAAATTTTGCAATGTTAACCTTAAGGATTGGTCTGTAGGTGATAATAGGTCTTTTTTCTCCTCCATTCACTGAACTGCTTATGTCATTCTCATTCTTATAAATAAAACTTGTATTTCTTTCTTCCAAAAAGCAGGTTTTCCATTGATTTTTCTTGTTTCTGGTGAATTTAAGTATTTTAGTGCATTCCTATGGCCTTACGAACGTTTTTGCAAATAAAACTTCAATTACAGTTATTTTAATGCTATATAGCTACTAAATTCAGAATAAAGAGTATAGTCCTTGAGAAAATGCTTAATTTTGAG
Source organism: Nestor notabilis (assembly GCF_000696875.1). Taxonomy (NCBI): domain Eukaryota; kingdom Metazoa; phylum Chordata; class Aves; order Psittaciformes; family Psittacidae; genus Nestor; species Nestor notabilis. The sequence continues at coordinate 2,661 of NW_009913514.1, read as the reverse complement.
ATAGAAGTGTTCTACTCTGTGTGTTCAAACACATTTTATCTCTGGTATAAAGGTGTAATGTGAAAAGCTCCTGCAGATAAAAGTGAACTTGTCATGTGGTTAACTTGTAAGCCTGATCAATAATTGTGTATTGATGTGTATAGACAAAAACCCAGCCCCAACCCCTAAAAAACCCCCAAACCTTCACACTCCAGTGGTTTTATTATTCCATGTGAACTTTTTTACAACAATGCGTGTCTCAAATAAAAGTTACATAATGAAAAGTATTTGGAGTATTTTGTATGAAATATTCCACATAGTTTTTATAAAGTTGGCGTTTCCACTCTCTTTTTGATACATCTGTTATGGAAAGGTGTCCAGCCAAGTGGTGTGTGTAAAGCTTTGCTTAACTTCAGTGGCAAACCACAAGGGTTTCTGTATGGCTTTGCTTGTTCCTAAACTTCACCGTTCTTTAGATTGCTCCTGGAATATTCTCTATTCCTGTAGTAGTTTAAATCTAAGCGTATTATTTCAGTGACCTTCAGCTTCATAGACACTGAGTGTCATGAAGTACCTTTCAAAGTAACTTCTAAGTAATGCCAGTGAAGGCAATACAAGACACAACTCACTTACCCTGTTAACGTTTTCTTTTCTGTTGTTGTTTTAAATCAACATTACGTGAAAGGACTTCAATAACCTGAGGCACAAATACCATGAATTAGTACAGCAATGCTGTTTATCCAGCTTCATCTCTGAATAGTGAGGGATTTGACAAATATTTGTTGGCTATTACATTAGCAAAAGTGTTTGACTTTCAAATTCGTGTGCTTTGGCAGTAACTCACAGTTGACACGAGAGTTAGTGAAATGTAAGGAAAGAATGGTTTTGTCTACCCAGGACAAGAGCAGGTTAATAGTTGAGGCACCCATGTGGCACCCAAAGGAATGAATAGGGAATGCATGGATGGCAAGTACCTTCTAATGTCTGTGCTTTTTACATGTTCACGTAATATACTGTATTTAGCAGAAAGGCTGTATTGTCTCTTTACCTTAAGTAATAAAAAGCTAGAGTTAGGTTTTTGTCATGTAACCCAACTTGATTTGATGGGTTTGGATTTTGTTGTTTTGTTTCAGACTGCTTCTGGCAGACAATTTTGCTGCCTCAGGACCATCTGTTTAAACATTATCCTGCAGATCCCCTTGATCTTAACTGATTATAGGTGCACAGTAGTTCTAAAATCACTTCTGCAAGTCCTTCAATTCTCACAGAAGGCAGCGGCATGCTTCTGCATCCCAGTAACATTTTAAATACATCTGCACTCTCCGACTGTGAAAAGGAAATAGCAGGCATCCTTGCACTACTTAAAAATGGTGGGGGTTTGCAGTTCCTGGCTGTACTTCTGGTTGTAGACAAGCAATTACTGTAAGATAGTGCACACTTGTAGGCCAGAAGCAAGTTGTTGGTACACATGTAGGAAGTATCCAGATTACCAAATCTGGTAAATTGCATTTTTCCTAAATAATCCTTTTTCCAACGTGGCTGACCAAAGTCATCTGTGTAATATAAGATTTCAAGGTAATTTTTCTTTAGAAAGATTCTAATCTTCAAGAGATACATAAATGAAGTGTTTGTGTAATGTCATTCTTGCCATCTAGAGGTTTAAAGAAAGGGCAGGGAATGGAATTGTATAACGTAAGAGAACTTTTAGTGCTCTAGAATGTTTTGTAGTTGCAACAAAAAGTTCTTACTGTCTTCAGCAGAGCACACGAGCAGTAAGCTTGTGGTGTGGGAGATGTCACATAAATTCAGTACACACTCGGTACGTATTGTTCATTCACTTCATGAAATTCAGTTTGAAGTTTTGAGCAGGATACAAGCGTTTTCCTTGTCTGAGGAACTAAGACATGTAACGAACTGTGTAACTTGAACTCCACTACTGAACACACCGTACTGACTTAAAAAGTGAACAGGAATTCTGTAAGCATTCAGTAAATGCTGAGAATTCCACCCTTAGTCTCAAATGCCCTACTGCATTTGTGCCTTTTCCTGCTAATGCTACTGCTCTGAAGGAGTGCCTGTGATACCCTGCTCTGCCGGGTGTCCCAGCGCCTGCGTGTGAGGCAGTGGTGTTGCCCGGGGTGGACCTGGGTTTTGATTTCTCAGGGAAACACTGCCGTTGTGCTCATTAACCTTTCTTTGTTTAACACTTTGCAGAGCAGCATGAAGAGATGATGCTAGTGTGGATGTACTTGCCTTGGGACAGGAAAGGGAAGGCTCCAGAACATACGTTCACAGTTTGAGACACTCCATCTATTTGCGTGTTTGCGCTGGACCACTGGCAACGTGCATCTCTCTAAAGAAAAGCGCAGTCTTTACTCCCCCTACTAAGTGAAGTGCAAATTATGATGCCAAGAACTTGAATGTTTAACCTTTTTCGAAGGCTGTCTGCAAATCTTCAGTGTTCCTTTCCGTTTGTCTCTTTCCTGCAGGCACCACAGCATCTGACCAGCTCTGGTCTGCGTTCCAGGGGAGGGATGGCACTGCTCAGCAGCCTGGGCAAGTTCTGTCCGTGAGACGGGCGTCTGACGGCGCTGAACACCTCTTCTGAACCTCCTCGCCCGAAAGGCAGTGGCTTTGTGCCGCGTTTATGCTCTGAACTAATAAAATACAGGGAAGAGGCAG
>NW_009913513.1:540-766 GCF_000696875.1 Nestor notabilis | reverse complement strand
GGTGCCTCCATACTCCATCTCTATGGTCCTTTAGGGTTAGAGGGGCCTAAAGTACCATAGAGATGAGGGTAGCGGGGGTAGAGAGGCACTGGAGGCCTATAGCACCATAGAGATGAGGGCAGAGGGGAAGTTACAACCATAGAGATGGGGCTAGAGGGGGCATAGAGAGGCCCTGGAGGACCATAGAGGCCCTGGAGGACCCCCGTGCCATAGAGATGGGGGCTAG
>NW_009913513.1:0-204 GCF_000696875.1 Nestor notabilis | reverse complement strand
AGGAGGTTAGAGGGGTCACAGAGAGGCCCTGGAGGACCCCAGCACCATAGAGATGGGGCTAGAGGGGTCACAGAGAGGCCCTGGAGGACCCCAGCACCATAGAGTTGGGGGCTAGAGGGGTCACAGGGAGCCCCTGGAGGACCATAGCGGCGCTGGAGGACCGCAGCACCACAGAGCCGAGCCTAGAGCGTCCCCTCTCCCCCC
>NW_009913512.1:13780-51001 GCF_000696875.1 Nestor notabilis | reverse complement strand
AACTATTCTGTGATTCTATAATGAGGTTTTGTATGATCTGAATTGCACATTTAACTCCCTGAGCTTAGCATTTACATTCATGCTTTAAAGAACTATTGAAATGACAGAAAAATGGTGTCCTAAAGCAATGAGTGTGGCGTGCAGAAAGGAGCACATTTCTCACAAAAGAATCTATTTTTTATAGGATTTCTATTCCACTTTAACAGGATGGAGAGGTTTGGAAAGGATGGCTCCGTATGATTTCGCTTAGTCCATCTTTATGCCTCTGCAGTTACATTGTTTTAACTAGAAGCGTTTCTAATTAGCAATAGAGCACTAACTCAAAAGGGCACTACCTAAAGTGAACTGGGACTTTGACTGTTGTGAAGTGTTCTCAAAGTAGGTCGAAGGCCTAACTCTGTTATCTGGTGCCAAGGAATTAATTTCTTCCAGGGAAAGAAATAAAATAGTAAACTACCATACTGTGTTACTGTGTGAGCAAGTGGGGTATGATTTGTTCCTGAATTTTAAAATTTGATAGATTTTTCTTTTCTTATATTGCCCTTCAAAAAGGAAGGGAATTGCATTTACATGACTGAGGTAGAGATGGTCACAGCGGGTTTGGGGGGAATTCAAGAAAGAACATGCTGCTTTACTTACTTAGAACATCACAAAAACAATTGTATTTTTCTGTGGTTTATTTTATGTATTTGCATATGACAAAACCCATTGTGTGTCCACATTTAAACATCCATTTAAAAATTCTGTAAAATATTATGCTAACACATAATGACAGCTGATTTCAACTATGGGGGAAAAAAGTCTCCTCTAAAATGCTTATAATTACAGTGCATTTACACAGTTTCTATATATTATTTAAAGGTAATATACCACTGTTGCACAGGCAGATGGCTGCTCTACATCAACACTCCTTTATCTCTGCTTTGCTTTGAAAGTTATTTTTCTCCTTTTTCAGAAACCCACATTTCTGTGTATTATTTACATATCTAACTTTGAGGATTTGTTTTAGAATTGTTATAAGTGACATTAATAAATCTCTGTCTTCAGGAGGGTTGGTACTTTTCTTAGTAGCACTCCTTTTCAGTTGTTTCTCTGGATGTTAACCTTAAATTGCAAATTAAAGATTAAAGATATTTCAGAAACTGGCAAGAATTCTGAATCGTGGTTTATTGGGTGTGACATGATTTGACGTGATCACAGGCCCTGACATTTTTGGTGTTCTCAGGCATACATAAATTATTGAAAGAAAACAAAATGTAAGGAAATGCTAGCCAGTCAAACTCAGAAAGGTGAGCAGCTCAAGTAAAGCATTTTTAATTCCCTTACAGATGACTGAAGAACTGATTTTCTGGTCTTACTTGCTTTGGCTGCAGTAATCACTCTGTCTAAGATGAACTACTGAAGATGTCTATTAAAATGATGATTTGTAATTTGGATCTGGAATTACCAAAGCTTCGGGGAACTAAAAGGCAAGACTTTTACAAAGTAAATCCAACCATTTCTAATTCCACCATTCTCAAGAATAAAAGTAGTTGTGCTTAGGCACCAGAGAATAAAAATAAGTTAAATTTAAGCACCAGAGAAAAATACCATTAATAATTTCAACAGTTGTTGCTTAAAAGTGAAAAATTAGAAGTAAGCATTTTGCCAGCAGAATGCAGTTTCTGGATTGCAGGAGGTACAATGTAGACCCCAGCTCTTGGTGTTCCTCTTCAGCACTACAAAACCCCACATTTGACAGTCTCCAAGAAGATGGGTGTTTCATGAAATGCACAGCATGAGAAGAAGCATTATTGAGAAAAGTAAAACAACAGATAAAGGTAGTATATTTTAAAGCAACTAAATGTTTCTGACAATTAAGGAATTGGAGGGCATAGTAGCTAGGCTAGAAGCTCTTTTTTCCTTCTCAAATGTTCCTGAGACTGTAGTTCCACTGTGACTAATTTGTTAGAACAAAACAACAAATGGATGAATTCATCTGAATTTGATTTTTAGTCTTTAAGATGGTTTCTTTTCCGCCTATTTTCTCCAATCAAGACATTTAAAGGAAGAAAAAGAAACTCAATGCTAGGAATGACCAATTTAGTTTAAGGGAACTTGGAATAATAATTCATGTAAAAATCAGTGTAAAGAACGACTTCATGATTCAGTACATTATCTGTGTGCTTAGTAGACCTGTACCCTGCATCATAGGACATTCTAGGTTGATAACAATGCATGGTAGTTACTTATTAATCATAGAGAAATATTTTGTGTAAGAGCTTTTCAGATGAAATTCAGTCATTCAATCAAATTGAAGACCTCTGTACTAAGCCACTTTTTTCTATGGTTAATTGTTTTGATTTTCCTTTTTGATGTTGTCAAAAACTGAACATGGGGAATCTCAAAGACTGAGATGGATTTAATATTTGCAAATTTTCTTTGTGCAGATTTTCTTCAAATTTTGTAGTACGCAGTTATTCACCAGCCACTTTCTATGTCTTCAAATAGTGAGAATCTGATACATGGAGTTAAAATAGGATGGTGTAATTTTCAGTATATAGATAGGAGACACGGATCGTGCCTCCTTCGGGATTTGAGTCACTGGTGTAGTTTCAATTATGCAGATAACAGATGTAACTGTGATTGTCATTAACGGCAATTGCAGGAGACTGACAAAGGTTGGTTGGATTCATTCTACCCTATTGAGGTGCTCTAAGTGATACCTGAGTGGTGGGTTTTGCTAACCATCTGTGCTGTGCTGGCTTTGGAGCACAGCTAGGAAGGTATAATGAATAAGAGACACTGAGAACACCCCACTGCCATCTTGAAGAAAGATTCTTTGGACTCATTCTTTTAACTGCTTTTTAGGTTTTTGGATTGCATGGGTATCTGAGTTTGTTTCTGCCTCTGGCTGCTCAGGATAACTGGTGCACAGGACCAGGCAGCATGGCCTGCACCATCTCCTCTCCTCCAGGTCTCTGGTGCCTGCTTGGTTGTAGTGGGTCACCTTGGGAGCAAGCCAATCTTGGGCATGTTGTCCTGCCACAGTGAGGAATAGCTGGAGCAAGCATGGCCCTGGGTCCTGTGGCTGTTCATCAGAAACTGTTTCACAAGTGTTGAACAAAACATGATTTGAGAGGCATACACGTTGTGTGATAGAGTAACATTTCTACTAGAAACTGTTTAAATTGCAAGTTCTGAGAAGAATAATCAACATTCTATTTCTAGCACTGAAAATGTGATTTAAACATTTACTGTCTAGATGAGAAAACATCATTAATTGTGAATAAACCAAGGATATGCAAGATACTCCAGTTCATGCCTGGCTACAGCACATCTGCCTGTGCCATTCTTGTGCTGTATAAAAATATCTTTCTAATGTAACAGAGATGAAGTTAAGGTCCATGTGCTATTTGTTGTACTTCAGAGTAGATTCGATGTGCAAAAAGTGAAGAAGGAGAAAAAAATGCTCCAAAACTAGGCAGCTTTTCTTACAAAGGTGTCCTACAGGGTGTGATGGCATGGGAGAATCATCAGAGTTTGATCAAACTCATTCAACTCCCTGAGTGCCAGAGCCAGGAGAGAGCTGAGGGGTGGAATAATGCTGCAAGCAGAGCTATCCTCTGCTGGTTTGTTACCCCTGCACTACAGGACATGTTAGGTCAGCTTCTGGGCTCAATAGTATCAACTCAGTGCTGCTGAATTATCAGTCCTTTGTGCTTTCAGCTTTTTAGGCATTTTTTAAATCATCTGTTTCTTTTATAGAATAACGGGAAACAAAAATGGTGGGACTCGATGGTCTTAAAGGTCTTTTCCAACCTAAATTATTCTGTGATTCTATAAAAAGACTCATTAATAAGAAAATGATTGCTCAGGAGCCTACACTGGAAATGCGTAAGTTAGTAAGTGAGGCTTAGGAAGGAGAAGTGATGGGTTAGTATTTTTCACCTGATCAAGTTGGAAATTGCATGAAAATCCCCACCCTACTGAAAAAAAACCAAACCCCAAACAAACCAGCAGGTTCAGGAACCTAAAAAGCAGCAATTGCTCAGGACAACTATCTCCAGATTTCAGATGCAGGGGACATCTGGAATCTAATAATTTTTGTAGCATTTCTATGGAAGATGCTTTCTCAAAAACCCAAAGTTTTATCCTCCATCTTTAGCTTTCTTTTATCGTGTCCAGGTTGTGTTAGGAGAGCAGCTGACTGGGAACAAAGGCAGGAGATGAAAAGGGGCTACCAGCGAGTAACTTTCTTCAAGGAAAAAAAGGCTTTATTTTTAGATTTGCTTCCCTGTCTATAAAAGAGACATAGAAAAAGGAAACAATAGAAAAAGGAAACAATAGATAAAAGAGAAATAGATGGTAATGTTAACAATAATGTCTGTCTGTGTTCACCCTCAAGCCATGTGGGACAATCTGTCCAGTGGGAATTGTTTTGGTTATTTTTCTGAGAGGGGACTTACATCCGTGCCGTGTGGTTTCCATTGCCCTGTCTATATCAATTAATTAAACAGGGGTAGAGAACAGATTTGAGAACTGGCACATGATCAGCTACAATATTTAAATGCTTGTATGCTCTTTGGCTCAATCTTGTAGGCTCTTTGCAACTCCCACTCACTGCGAACGGATGATCTGGAGAATTGTGTGAACACTGAGGGGCAGCTCCCCATGGCAGGATAGATGAGACCTGTTTTGTGGATAAAACCAACAGAGATGCATGAATGCAGACGATGCTGAGCCATATGCCCTAGGGGACAGAGAGCAGGCCTGTTCAATACAGTACTATAGACATAAGCTTTACATTTGGATCTGTGCGGTGTGAGACGAGTGGGAAAGGTGGGAGATCCTGCAATAGCACAGTGTAACCCAGTTCTCCAGGTTATGGGGAAATAGAGTCACAAGATTGCCAGCAGTTCTCTGTAGCACAGAAGGGACAGACTGTCAAGGCGCTTTTCTGAGCCATCTGTTAACCTGTCTTCCTCCTGCAAGCCAAAACTGGTGGCTACCTCCCTGTCCCCAGTCTTTTGCGCAGGCTCCTCAGACCCCTCTGCCCCACGATTGTACCAGGATTTTCATGTCCATTTTAATTCTTCAGAGGAAAAATGTGAGGGGAAGAAAGAAGTTTATGAATAGATTATGTCACTATCTGAATATTCGTGCTTTGTCTTTAAAAGATAAAGCAGGATGAATTAAAATAAAGTTGGAAAATACAGTTAATGCTGCTTTCTAGCTGATGTCTTGGGAGGAGCCTGCTGTATGAGGATGACCAGCTTTTCTTTTACCTCATTAAGATTCTTCATTTCCCTCATCACACTGGCACATTCTCTAGCAGAGGTCAGGTTCATTGAGGAGGTCACAGTCATTTTCTGCTACAGTGCTATTTTCTTCTCCATCATGGAAACTTCCAGCATGGCAAAAGCAGGCTGAAAATAGACCCTTTGCTGCCCTGCAAAAGTATGTTTGCATTCTTCCATCCTTGTTCAAAACATCTAGTGCTTTATCTCATCTTTCTGTCAGTTCCTGAGTTGCCCTCTCTGCCTTTACAGTTTGCTACTGATAATCCACCTCTGTTCAGACTGCATGTTTGGGTCTCTCTTCTTACCATACTCTTCCAGAAGACAAAAGGTTTGTGTCCTCCAGTCCCAGCCATCTCCTGTAGGGATGATTTGAACACTGAAAAAATAACCTGTGGAATGGTCTTTTGTAGGAACTCTTCATTCTAATTTATGCATAAAATTAAGATTTCTACAAAATTTCAGCTGAAATAGCTGCTTGCCTCCATAAATGAGCATTTTAAATGTATAGCAAGAATATACATTATAATATGCTTAAGTTATTATTATGATCCCCCTGTTCCAAGATTATAAAAGGATTAATTCTGCAGAATCCATTCCTTCATTGTTCATTCTTCTACCCACTGGTGCACTTTTGATGACATTGTAAAGAAGTTCTAAAATGAAACAAAATTCATTGGAATACTGACCTGAAGGGAACCTTTTGTTCAAGAGAATTTATTACATGGTTTCTTCATAGGTGATTTTTAGGATTTCTGAGTTTACCTAAATGAAAACCTGAAAAAGGCAATAGCAACAAGAATATACCACAACTCTTAGTATGGAAGGCTTGAAACCTATGTTATTACTCTGATTCTGTATTCCTGTATATCTTGTGAAAGTTGTTCTTGTGACAGTTGCCATGCTGAGATTTGTGATGGTGAAAGTCTTCATTTGGTCTCAGTGCAAATGTAATGGAGACTGCAGAACAGCATTCCTTTTCATACTACTTAGCAAAGGGCTCTCTGACCTTCAGGGGTCATTTTTGTCTTTAAGGAGGTAATTGTCACCGCTGTGCCTATTGAAGGCTAGTACTGTTCACTTGCAGACATTGTGTGGATGCTGTTACTGAGGAAGGCTGAAACCCCATCTCAAAGCTGAGTCTGGTCCCATGTTTAGTTAGTCAGGTGTATGGATAGTCCTATGGACCCAGATGTAAAGTAAAACGGTAATAAGGATCCAGTAGCTGCACCTTTTTTGGTGGTTTTACTTCAGGCTGGCTTTGGTCTGAGTGCTGATTCATGCTGGGGTGCATTTCCCAGTTTATTTTCACTGACAGGAGTTTGGGTCTTGTGCTCTGGAGTGGCTCAACTAAGCAAGCTGGAGCGCTGTGAGTGGAGTCCATTAGGAGGTTCGTTTCAATTGTCTACTCTTCATCCAAATCAAATGCTGATGCAGATCCACCCTCTAATTCTACTTTGTGCCATGCTAAGCCTTCGGAAAAGCTTTAGCCCGTGGAAAGCCTGTTCTGCAGGACACAAAGATATTTCGCAAATCAGTATCTTGATTGCAGAGAAGAATAACTGCTGTGGAAATGTGCTGTATTCAGTTGTGTCTACGCTGAAGACAGTGCACCTCCAGACAGGGTATCTCTCAGCTTCTGTTGGAAGTGATGAAATGTAGGCTTCTGTGTCAGACACTACATTTTTGGACAAGATTCATATTGGTGGTATGGAGAAAGAGCTTAGGGCTGTTCACTGACCCTGCATAGGCAGGCTGGGCTGACTCCTCCCTTAGTGGCTGGGTCTACAGGTCTCAGGACTTCTGTTGAGAGTTTGCTATTCCTTCAGTTTGTATGAACATCGCCCAGGAGACAGTATGTTATCCTTGTCATGCTAACTTGGATGCAAAGTGACTTCCCACTCACTCCTGCCTGCCTCCCCAACTCTGGCCTGCTGTGACAATGCCATTGTGGGCACTCCTGTGTGATCAGTTTGGCTCACAGCTGTACACCGTGTCAGTAGTAATTATAAGTGTTAATGCGATTAGTTTCACTTGTAGTGTTGGTAGGTGTGTATTGTTGTTGCCCTTGGCAATACATTTCCTTGTAGAAGTTCTTTGGTGTACTGTTTTATGGCACCGATTGCAATCATGGGAGGTCAGGGAGCAATTGCATGAGTAAAGCTGGAAATGAAAGCAGAGGAGAGCAGGTGGATAAAATCTCTTTTATATGAAGTGAAACACATAGTGGCTGCTCAACATAAGGGTATAAAGAATCCCCACAGATAAGATTTTTACCCTATGATATTTCTTCCATCTCAAGATTGTGGAAAAATACAGTTTATTTCACTCAGATTAATCACTGACTGGTGGTACCATCTGGGTAATACCAAACCTCATATAAGAAGATATTTGCTGTTGATACTTTCTGTCTCATTCAGGCGCTGGTGGCAAAAGCACTCTGCTCTGTGCAGTACTCCAGAATGTATTCAAGTCCCTTGCATTTGTTGTTTTAAAGAGAATAAGCAAGAGGTGGTAGGTGAAATGTCCCTTTCCCTCTCACTTTTATGAACTGAGCAGGAAAGTGAGATGAATTGAAGTCAACTGCAAGAAATCTTTTCAACCTTAATTTGCTATCTGAGAAAGGTATGATTTAAGCAAAATAAATAATGTCTGTGAACGTGCATTGTTGAGGGAGGGAATCGGCAATTTAAGTGAGTTCATACAGGGTGAAGCATACAAAATTAAAAAGACAGTTTATTCTGCTGTTGTAGCTTAACAAGGATGTGTCGAGCCTCTCAGATGTCTGAGGTTTTAGGGATTAGCATTGCTCCTGGAAAGGGGATTTATTCCATTGAACATGACTTGTCATATTTCTGTTTAGCACAAAATACTACAGAGCTTATTATATATGGTATGGGGTTTATCTTTACCTGAAGTGTGTGTAGAGTATATGTGCACATCTGTCTCTCTTACTTTCTATTGGTGTCCTTTCTTGTCCTCCCTCTCTTCAGGTACCTGGCTCTCTCCAGCATGATTTTCCAGCCTTTTGTCAACGCCTTCATCTTTGCAGTGAGTATCCACATTTCTCTTAAGCTGCTGAAACTGATTTAAAACTGAATAGAGAAATGGACAATAAATATTTTCAAATTGCAATTGAAGATAAGAAGAAAACTCCCCCTCCTAAGATAATCGGGTTTTTGGACAACCAGCAAACAGGAAATATGTATTTAGCCCTTGATACGGGCATCTTGCAGAAAGGGTGTGTATGAAAAGTGGTGGAGGTTTTTACTGGCACAAAGAAGTCTCTTAACATAAAGATAAGAAAAGTGAAGTCCAGTCTACAAAATTTAGTCTTTCATCCATCTGAGTGCACATAATTTCTATCCAAGTGGCATTCTCTCTCATATGGAAATGAGAAACATATTAGGTTTACATACAGATTTTGGATTAAATGGTCACAAACAGATTTGGTTGCACATGTCTGCACACAGAAATTGCAGGTAACCATATTGTCTTAGATACCTTTAAATTCCCATCCTCAAGCAGAGATTTGATTGGAAAGCTTATAAATAGAAACACTGTGAGAAGAGCAGGGAAGGACTTGCTGTCCTCTCGTCCTCTTTCCCAATCTTATTTTTTGAATTTTGTGATTATGTTCTGTTAAGCTGTCACAGGGTGGTGAATGATTACTTGCAATTTAGCATGCTCAAGTTCCCCTTGCAGCCATCCTGCTGCATATAAATTGCTATCAATAGCTTCTTTTAATTTTCAAGCTAAGCAAGTGGCAAATACAAAAGGACCTTGTGTCTGCTTCGGCTCCAGTGCCAATTACACCTCTCTTGGGCAGCGTGGAGCAGCAGCAGGGGAATCGGGACTGGATCCTTCCATAACCCAGCAGCCAGACTTGTGTGCTTGCCTCCCGCTTTGGCAGCTGGAGGAGCTGCAGTAGCAGGGCTGGCCTCAGCAGGCAGGGACACAAAACGCTGGTTTCTCTTGGCAGGATGGAGTTCATTTATCTTTATGTTTCAGACTGTATTTCCGGGAGCTGGCATTACTCTCTCAAGAGTGGGAATGATAAACCAGTGTTTTCAGTCCCAGTTTGGCTGTAATTTAAGCTTTCTTTAAAGTGAGGTTTTCTGTGGCCTCACATGATGTTTCCCCTCTGACCACTCCCTTCTCTCCCCCCCCCCCTTTTTTGTTTTTTTTTTATTTTCAGGAAAAGACCATATATTTTCAAAGGAATAACCTTCTGTCTGAGTGTCTGCAACCAAAGCATTGTAGTAAAGAGAAAATGTAGCAGAGCCAGGAGTGTCATAGCCTCTTAAGAACATTTCAGTCATCATCAAATGAAAGAGAAGAAAATATTACCCTCCCAGGTTTGGTAGACTGCAATAAGGAAAAGCTGCTTTCTGCATTGTGTTTTGCATAGCTGCAGAGCAGTTGAGGCTGGTGGCTTCACAGTCCTGTTCTGCTGGACATGAACACAGGGCATAGGTGTTACTCCTCTCAAAGATTTGCTGGAAAACCTAGTTAAAACCATATGCTTCATCTTTTTTTAAGGGTTATTTCTCAGTGCTATCAATTTGACCATAAAGTGATTAACACAGCTTGTTGTACTCACTAGAGACATGCAGTAGGGTGAAGTTTACAGTCTTGATCCAGTTTCGGTCCTGGTAAAAAGATATATGGAGAAATATTAATTGTGATATTATTGCTCATTGTAAAACCATGTGCAAAGGGAACAGAAGATCTCTTCAGCTTTAGTGTTGCATAAACTTTATAAAGGAATCTAAAACCCAAGGTACATTTGTGCTTAAAAGCAGGGCAGATGTTTTATAATGCAAACAAACTCTAGAGCACAAACAATTACATTGGAAGTCAGGGTTGTGATTGTTTCCTTTACACTGGTTGTGATTACAAACTTCCACAGAAGACACAAACTGTAAAACCGAACTATTATTCTGTTGTGCATTGCAGGTGCAATGAGAAATAATGGAGCTCAGAAAGACATATTGAATTAAAACCTTTTTCCTTCCCTTTTCATCTGGCCTACAAAGGTCCACATCAGGTGGCTGCCACCTGACATGACACTTCTTCCCATCCCCTGCTAAGGTCTGGCCTCACTGTGGAGCAGTGCTGGTGGCTAGGAAAGGTCAGTCTTTTTCTTCCCCTCAGGCGGTGTTGCTTTTTCCTGTGCAGAGCCACTGTTCCTGGGTTGACACCGTGCCTGCGGAAGTCCAGCCAGGATGTGCTCTCCTGGGAGGTTTGAGGCCCTGCTGTGCAGCCACACTGCATCACAGAAGTAGTCAAACTCATGAAACATGGCAGGATTTCACCACTTCCAGGTGGCTGGCTCCTTTAGAGTTCATACTGTTGTCACTCTACTGTACTTTAACTATTTCTCAGCCATTAGTATGCAAAGCTTAGCATTTCTGGTTAACATTTGATTTCCAATGAAGGAAGGAAAGGAAGTGCCTGCTACAAGGAAATACTTCCAGTGGGGCCTAAGAATATTGCCATGAAAATTTACTCGCTCAGATACAGTGTGTTTTTCTGACGCTTTTCAGTGATTATGAAGCTAATGAAAATGGAAGCTGTTGCATCCATCTGTCAAAAATATTACTTGCTTTGGAAAGAGAGCATTGAGAGTTGTGGTTATCTATCCTAACCTTAGGTAGAATCCAGAGCAGCTTGGCAGCAGGCAGTGGTTTGATAACTTCACCAATGTCAGAGCATGTTGTGTGGGGCCAGAGCTGTAACAGCAAAAAGGTGAAATCTGTTTTCCTCTGGGTTTCATCTTTGCAGCCCTCAGAAGATGCAAGAGTGGGTGCTGATGTCCTGGTTTATCATATTGATTTAGGCTGTTAAATGCTGTGTTTTCCTAAATGGATTCCATGGTTTGCAGATGGCCTTTCAGTGTTCACAAATTTGGAATTGTAAAGTTGGACGTTTCAAGTCAAATATCCCAGATATTACCAGTGTCACAGGCGAGTGGTGTGTTATATTGCTACAATTTGCATTTTGTTGTAAAACTTCTCATTCTCCCATGCCAAGAGAGTATTCGCTCCTTGTATCCAGCCCCATCGTGTTTCATGCCTTCACTTTGACTGCTTTGTCGCCATGGCAACTGCCGCACAGCATCCTTCCCTTGCATTATTGCTATTCCTATAACTGAGTACATCAAATAAATTAAACTTGTCAATCACGTCTAAAAAGAGATATTGAAGATGTTTTCTGTCTGTTTCCAGTATCATAGCAGACATGGCCAAAGTGCTAGTTCTGGGCTGCAATCCCTGCCTTATTTTCTTGGTCCTTATTGTTTATAACAGATGCACTGGACCTGGTGGGAAATACTTGGTGGCTGAAAATAGTGACTTCCTCTGGGTATTAAAAATGCTATCACTCTTACACTCTTTAATGGCAAAAATGTCCTTTTCTTTTTAATTATTTTTCATTTATTCCTAATCACAGAAGTAAATATGATCTTCAGTGATTAAAATGTTGTGCAAAACCAGTTATCTTTCTCGGGTGTCTGGGCCCCAGTTTGAAGATCAGATACAGAACAAGACTGCTCAGTCACTTGCAGGTTGTGCTCTACCTACTTCCTGCAAACACTTTTATCTTGTGAAGTGTCTGTCAAAAACTGTAAACATTATTCCAGCCTGGCAGTCCTTAGAAAAGAAAAGGAACAATTACCCTTTCAGGGGCCTGTCTAGAAAATATCTGGTCAGTGAGTGTGGCTGACATCTCACAGTTAAATATCGAGACATTTTGTATACAGCAGGAAATGCCCAAAATAGCGAATGTGTTATTTCTCTAAGATACTGTTACTGATAATTACTTGTTGGCATTTTATATATACTTCATTTGCTCAGTGAAGTATTTATTTGACTTTGGCAATACTCTATAGAGTAAGGAGAATGAAATAAAGATTTTGCGCACATCATTCTTTCGCTAAAATTAATGTCATTTTAGAAAAATACAATCTACTGTAGATGATATTTACTATTATGAACCTAATAGCTGGAGGCTTTTGGTGTACTGTTTGTAATTCCCAGTCTGAAGCTGTGCTGAATACCATGTAATTTACTACAAATCCATGTAACTCACAGGAGGGGATACAAGGAATTCCAATATTCCCATCAGCTGTGTATTGGTCTGAAACAATATTCCATTTTCTTCTGCAGAAAAATAACAACCCTTAAACAGATTTTTCTCTCATGCAAGCGAAGTCTATTGGCTTCCAAAGTTAGCTTAATATGTTTCTGATATGATTTCAAAAGGAAAAATGAATAACAGTGATTTTAGAATTCAATAAAAGCTGAAGCCCATTGGCTTTTGTTTGCAGTGGTTCTGAAGCACTGCTGCTTCCTGTGTGTTCAGACATCCAGGTAATGAAGCAGTGTTTCTGACGCGTGAAGAAATTTATTGAAAAAGAATCCCAAGAATTATTTTTTTGACTGTGAGGTTACAGGTAATTTTCTTTCTAAGTTCAGCCACTGGTGGAATTTAGCCATCTCTTGCCTTGCAGGTTATAAACATTTTCCCTAGGTCTGAAAGTCTTCTTGGTGAGTAACACTGGAGATGCTTGCACTGGTAGTTATGCTGATTTCTATTTTGTTAACCATTGCAAGAATGCAGGTGGGGAGATTATCTTTTCTGGGCATTGAAACATACTTTCTTCTTCACTAGGGACACATACAACTATCAGAATGCATCCTGAGTAATCTGCTTGTATAAGAGAATGACTCTTTAACAGGTAATGAGTTTTTTCCTTTTCTAAGCTAGGCAGGCTAATGAAGTCAGCTCTGGCAGTTATTAAAGCAGCAGGAGCACAGCAGTCCTCACAGATGTTGAATTCCTCTCCTGCAGAGAACTTTGTCTTAATTTTGTCCTGCCACTGGGGTTTGGTTTTGTATGTGGGCTCAGAAAACCTTCCTCTAAAACCAAATCTCCATTAACTGGAAGACACCAATTAGGCAATTCTATCATTCAGGATGGATTTGTAAGGGAGGGCAGGGCAAAATCTGAACTAATGTTTTGAACTGGTATGAATCTAATATTACAGCAAAGTTTGTTCTTGTTGCACCACAAAGTACCACTTCAAGCGTAGGTTTTGATGTTCTCATTTTAGTTGTTCTTATTCTGAACAAGCCTGTCAGAACCATATTAACTGTGAAGTGCCAAATGTAGAACAGACACCGGTCTATAACCTTCCCCTCCCCAGGGAGCTGAAGAATGCCTTTTGTCTTTTGGGAATTGAAATTCTCAAATAAATTGCTGCATTAATATCAGTTTGTGACAATGAATAATATTGCTGCTGATCTCTAGAGCCTCTGCAAAGCCTGAAGCAGGGATTATGCATTCTATTCAATCCCATGGAAAGTTTATTCTAAAATAAGCTGTTTTCTTTTATCAAAGGATGTGAAAGAAATACAGTAAGCTGTGATGTAGCCACTATGATAAATAGAAATCACGCTCCTGGAACCCTTCTTTAAACCAAAGTTTTATAGAAGTCTTCTTCCCCCTAGACTAAACA
Organism: Nestor notabilis; assembly: GCF_000696875.1. Classification (NCBI taxonomy): domain Eukaryota; kingdom Metazoa; phylum Chordata; class Aves; order Psittaciformes; family Psittacidae; genus Nestor; species Nestor notabilis. The sequence continues at coordinate 37,201 of NW_009913512.1, read as the reverse complement.
ATTAACAAATTCTGTGAGATATCTCTGAAAGCTCTCATGGTGCTCCTGGGGAAAGGAATATATGTTTCCTGTAGCTCAGAGTGTGTGTAAAAATTATTCAAGGCAAGTTATGGAAAAGTATAGGCAAAAGTTTCAAGACAAGTTAACATCAGATCAACTCCAGTCTCCCTAATGTAGTTGGTACCTCAGCAACAGCAGAAGTTAGAAGTTTCCTAATTCTGCATTGCTAGCATAGTTAAGTGTATTGGCTGTAAAAGCAAGAGTATAGTTCTCTCTCTTGTTACCATTATCTCTCTTGTTACCATTATCTCTCTTGTTTGTGTCTTTATAAGAAAGGAAATGCTTTTGGGGGGGATTTGGAGAGTACTTAGGAACCGTAGATTGATAGTGATATATCATTGCATCAGGATGTTGAGGGTCACACCAGGGGGCCTTTCGCAACAGGATCAAGCAGTATTTAACTCCCAGAACAGTCAGGGGTATGGTGTAGAAGATATTTGTCCTACCTGAGGAGACATTGGAGAAGCTGAGTCAATCTCTGATGCAAAAAGTAATTTTGATGCTGTGTTGGTTTTATTGCAGCTTTGTCCTATTTTCATGAATCTGTGGTTTTGAAAAAAATGTATGAATTTTAAGTTTGACCTAGTGATGAGGCTGAACCATAGCAAGGTGTCAAACTGTGAACTGCTCCATTCCTAGATATGCGTGACCCACTGAACTGTGACACTGACTCATTCATGTGGCACTTCAACTCTAATTCAAGAATGCGCAAAAGCCACCCCTATAGTTTAGAAATTATTAAATTAAACACTGGAAGGTTGCAGGCTTGTTTAAAGGTGCTGTTAAATAGTTCTCTTGGTGCCTGACACAGCCTTGGCTTCACCCTCCCAGACAATTCCTGGGCATATCTGGAGAGTTTATGTGAGCATCCCCAATAAGCAGAGTAGATGTGTCCAGCTCAGTGCTGGAGATTTACTCATTTCTACATGAGCCGTTCCAGAGGATTGACCCCAGTGATAGAGGCCAGCTCAGAGTGGTTTTAATTTATTGGTACAGATGTAGCCAAAGAGCAATGGGGGCCGTTAAGGGGACCTTGTGTTGCCAGGTGCTCTTCTGGAAGAAGCATCTTCCTGTGACCAATGCTTGTCAGGTATCTCTCCCTCACATATGAGAAAATAGCAGAGTCCAAAAGGGTCCTGAGGGAGCATTAAACAACAAGTTGGTGAAAGATGTGGTTTTACATATTTTAGTAATTACTCTTACTGATGTTCAAATTATGACCCAGGTTGATACACTCTTTATACCACAGGCTAACCTGCATCGAGGTATTTACCCATCTAGTGAGCTAAGGAAACCCTATGGTTTTGCATGGCTTTGTCCATTTTTAGGAGCAACTTCAACCAGAACCTTTCCAAGGCATCAGTTTGATTTTTCTTCTTTATTTCTTTCTGCATATGTTTTTATTCTGTAGCTATTTGTAGGTACTCTGTGTCCTGTAAACCCCCATCCATTATGACAGAAGTTCTCTCTCTGCAGTCCCCAGTGTTTTGCAGTCATGGCCTCTGCCCAGTGTAAGAAGAAAACTATTATTTTCCCCAGAAGATACTGTAATTAAGTTTTCAGCCTGTCTATGTGTTTCTTTTTTCATCACAAGTTACTAGAACTGCTCAGGAATTATTATTTTCTATGAAACTTATTTTGTCAGAAATGTTTGAATTACTGAAACCAGACCTTTTCTTGGGAATGTTCCACTTGGTCAGGGTGGAGGGAGGGTGTGAGGAAATAATAAAAAAGATATTTCTGGACCAGATTTTGCAGTCAAAAAGAAAACAGGCAGAAGAGAAGAAAAAGACCCTCCCTAAAGTAACATGCCATCTGACGCCAAAGGCATTTTACATGGGATGTGGGAATGTGACACAGTAAGGACATGAACCAGGCCATTCACGGTCACATGCAAATATCCTTTTGCTTGTAAAGGAATAATACAGGTTTCCCATTTGGGGTCTGGTTTTGTTTCTGCCTTTGGGTTTTTTGGTGCATGAAGATTTAGCAGGTCCCAGTTTCATCTGAGTAGAGATAGGAAAGTGCCTGAATTTTCAAGAAACTCTTGAAAAGTTTCTGGAAATGGCAAAGAAGGTTGGTTTTTTTTGGGGTTTGTTTTAAAGCTTTAATGATTGAACAATCTGTTAAGAGTATTGTAGCTTAATAATCTATCTCTGCAGGAGTTGTAAAGTACTGCTAAAAATCAGATTTAGAATAGAAAATTGTTGCATTCTGTGCAAACTTGAGCTTTTGTCAGTCAAGAAAACAGTCTTGCTATTGAAATAGCAGCTAATAACCACTTTTGTATTACCTTGAAGTACTTGTAGCATGTGTCTGACATCTGTCTTAGCAGCGGTGAGACTAAGCTCTTTCTTATTTTCCTACATCATTAGTTCTAATGGGTGCTCTAAAGGTCTGTGTGTTTGATTAAAATAGTTGCAGGTGATAATCAGCTGCAATACCAGAGTGGAATATTTAGGGTAAGGTCTTTAGCATGCAGTCCATAGCATTAGCAAGTCCTCCTCCTAACGCAACTTCAGTCTTCCCTCTCTTGGTGGAGAAATATAGGAATGCCAGTTTGGAAGATGCTGCAGACATGGGACCCAGTAAAAGTAGGTAATTACATGACCTTGGCAGTTTTTGACTGAGCTGTACCCATAACTAAAATTACTGCCAGAAACTGAGAACAACAGTATTTTTTAGTAGAAAAAAGTCTTCATTCTGACTAGTAGTATTATTTCAGGTATATTATCTATTGCATATGTAGCTTTGTCTCAAGCTGTTTTTAAGTTCTTCCTTCTTGATGCTGATTACAATACAATAGTTTTCATAGATTTCAGGTTGAGCTGCTGCTCTATTCTGAGCTTAACCCCACTGTCAGTTGTGTAGCCTGTTGCCAAATGTTAATTGCCAAGGCTGAATTTTTCTTCAGCAGGTGTTTGTGTATTGAATGCATCAAAACCATGGGGGGAAAAATAGCAGTTCATGAGTTTACAGACTGCACCAGAGTGGCGGGCTGACAGGAGGGAGCAAGTGGTAAATACAAGGTATGCTGACAATCATGTTTTTATCATGGTGTTTTCATTGTGTAGCTCTAGAGTTCAGCTGTGCCAGCTTTATGTTCTTACCGTTTTGTGCATATCATACATAAAGCACACTGAGGAAAGGCAGGGCTTTTAATACAATACTGCGGGGTCATCGAGGGTACAGGGGCTTTCCCACGATGGATATTGTGATGCAAAGAATTCCCAGTTACTCTCATTCAAAGCTAATTTCTTCTCAATGTGTCATCAAGGAGTTATGCTCAAATTTGGCTTTACATGGGGCCCTCTGTAAGATTGGTATTTAAATTTCATTTCCATTTCTTATGTCTTGGAATGTGTTAGAATTCAAAGCAATAGTTGCGATAAATTACAGGCGTCTTCCTCTCTTATCACAGAATCATAGAATGGTTTGGGTTGGAAAGGACCTTAAGATCATCTAGTTCCACCCCCCTGCCACGGACAGGGATGCCTCACACTAGACCATGTTGCCCAAGGCTCTGCCCAAGCTGGCCTTGAACACTGCCAGGGATTTACCACTAAATGTTTGTTTACTGCTGTTCAAGTGTTCATTACTGCAGAAATACTAAAATTAATTATTACTCAGTGCCTTAGTGTCTGGTTGCACTGTACTGGTGCTCCAGTTTGGGACCCCTGTGTTCTTGTCAAGCTCCAGGTTGGAAATAATGCTATTAAGCTGATTTTTAAATTAACCTTCTTTTGTCATTTCTTCTGAGTACAGCTTGCTTTTTTTTCCTTGTTGGTTGGGAGTGCCGTGCATTGCTGGAAACTTGGCACAGGTAAATGCAGGTTACAGCTGGTGTTTGTAAGCGGTATTGGTTCTGCGTGAGGAGAAGACATTCAAAGTGTTCTGGATCATCTGCTCCTCCTTGTTGGGTAGGCAGGTGCAGTGGAACACTGGAATATGAGTGTAGGGATGTAGAATGGAAAGTACAAGGCTGCTTATATAGGTAATGGCACTTAGCTCGGGTGGTACCTAAAGCATTGAAAGGTATATCTGGTAATCTCTGTCACATATGAGCCAAAACATGCTCAGAGAATACACCACATATTAAAATCTAGCTTTCATAATATCTCATCAATGCTAGATAGTTTGACATTTAAAAATTCACCTCATAATTGAAAATGAAAATCATCACTTTCTAACATTTTACGTTCAGTGAGCTCCTGTGTTTGGTGTATCTCTGTTAATGTAACATCTGAAATAAAACCAAGAATTAATGAGCTTCAGTAGCTTTTAATGAGCATGTGACTGGGCAGCAATGGCAGAATCCTGTCCTTGACTGTGCTGGTGAGCTGGTGTCCTGAGCCTTGTAATGCTCAGGGCAGGGCTGAAGGTGACAAACCATGTGGACAGCTCTTGTTGCTAGGTTTTCTTTTGTTCAGCTGTAGCTGTTGAAGTCTTCTCATGGGAGCTATCTATAAGACTGGAAAAAACTTCTCATGTATGTAGTGCAGTGAGATGGTCCTTACACCTACCCATAAAAAGTGAGCAAAGAAACCACCTTTGAGGCCCCTGCCCTACACAGAAGCAGAACAAAAAGTGCAAAGAAATGATACTAAAAAAATTTCCGTTTCCTTAGGCAGCATCTATTGTATCTACAGGGATTTTGATAGAGTCTGCAGGAGACCTCACTATAAAGTACCAGGTCCAATCCTGTCTATGCTCTTTGATCAAATCTTCCTTAGATGAGTGATTGTGTTTCCTGAATGGGACTCAGAATTAGGATGTGATTTACAGATGTGGATCCATGGCAGAAGCCAGAAGCTCCTGCTGCTGTTTTGCTGTTGGTCGCTTGGTGCTAGCATTGCTGTGTCTCCAGGGGCTCTGGTTCTGTATCCAGGCAAGGAGATGTGCCTTTAGAACTAGAGGATCAGAGTGATAAATCAGCTTCTTGTACTTTAAAACCTACCTGAATATCTTCTCCAGCTGTGCTCAATCGTGTTCTTTCTGATTCCTTAGATTTTGCTTTCCCACACACATCCATAACCTGATTAGGTGTTTTCTGAAGCTCACTCTGATCTGCTGAGTTCTTTAACTTCTGAACTTCTTTGAATGGGCAGAAGCTCATAGAACAGACCCTTTTAGACCACAAAAGGGATTTTAAGTGACCATCTCAAAACTTCAGGGGCTGTCATTCTTTCCAAAAACAAAGGGGAGGTTTGCTGCCATTCACTCCCTTCAAACTCAGGGAGGGTTTGCAATTATGGGGCAAAACCAGGAACAGGAGCAATAATTTTTGTGCTCTTTAGAGCTTTTAAATTTATGTATATTCAACCTTTTTGCCTTGCTCTGAATTTCTGATGTCTCCTTAATTGCATAAAAGAGGCAGAATATTTTTTGTTCTAATCTTTGCAAGTGCATCCTGATGAAGTAAATTAGGCACTCATTTTCAATAATGCTAATGTTCTTTCTCGTTTTAGTTTGCAGTGAGCTGCACACACTGTACTTAAGGACACTAAAATCAGACATGTCAAATGAACTTTGCATTTAGAAGCTGGGCTCAGTAAAATCTCAGGTGAATCTCCTTAAAATTCTACATTTTTTCTCTGTAGGCTTTTTCAAATGACCACCTGAAAATGAATGTACTCAGTTTTAAAATACTTTAATTGAGAAATGAGCTGTCCACTACATTAGCACTGCTTCACTTCATATACTGATTTCTAACCTCAATGCCATTGGTTGACTAATGCATACTAAGGTTACAAAATTTGAAACATTATTCATTTTTGATAACAAAAGCATTGCTTCTCAATGGCAAAAAGGACATAAAAGAATCACCTTTAATCCCCAGTATTTGGAAGTTAAGGCCTTTAAAGTAAGATATATGGTTATCAAAGGTGGAAACTGTTAGACTTTTTTTGCATAAGACATCTAAAATATTCATTCAATGACAGAAATGCTATCCAGCGGAAACATCAAAGGGAGCAGGGCTCATTAGGAGAACTCTCCTGACTTTGACACATGCTTCCAACATGCTGAGGAACTTTCAGAGCAATGTGAAGGGATTTATCATCATGACTCCCAGAAACGTCAGTGTGAGCTGCACCGTTAAATCACTGCAAACGGCTTTGAAATTCCCATGTATTTAGGGAAGTTTAATTGGGATGGAAATATAGTTACAGCAAACATTGGAATAATACTTTCCCTCCATCACTTTGTGACACTATTGTGTGAAAAGCTTCTTTTTTATTTTAACTAATATCTCTGATTCCAGACATACCTGATGCTGCTAGTAAGTGCCTCAATGTTAAGAGCAGGTATGCTGGCATAGTTAGCAGGCTAGTGGGTTAGAATGCAGATTCCTATGTATAGAGGTATATTCAAAGAATTACAGTTTATTGTTACTTCTGCTGTATTTTGAGAAGTTCTCCTGAGGAGAATAATGTTTAGTTTGGATAAATTAGTCCAAACTGTATTGTCTTTCTGAGGTACTTATCTGGTCTTCGTTATATTAGGTTTTGAATCCATCATTCTTTTTCATAACACAGTTGTCACGTAGGTGTGAGTGGTGTTGTCTCCATTTTAAAGACAAAAACTAAGGAATAGAAGGATTAAAGATTATTTTTGTATAAAAGGGTTGTGGTTTCTTATGCATGAGTGCCTTAGCAGAGCTTGGTGATTGATTAATTTGCCAAAACCCCTGAGTTTAAGACTAATGAAACTAACAGTAAACACAGCTTACTCTGAATGAGCAATCTCCTTCATGTTGTCTGTTTTGCTCTATATTGCTATAGCTTCTCTTTGATTCATTGTGTCTAGCTTGGAGAGGGGAATTGAAGGAAAGCCTGAGCTTTCAGAACTATAGCTGAGTTCTAGAAGAAGGAAGGTTTCGTAGATACCTATTCTTAACTAACACTGAAATCTTTTGTGGATGTGGCATTGTCTGATTTCACTTTTTAGGTTTTCATTTTTAGCCTTTAAAAAAAAAAAAATAAAAGAAACTGCTCTAAACTAAAGCACCAATATTTGATTTAGATCAAATATTTCATTTGATACAAGTCGAGTTTTTATTTGCTAGGTTTCATGCCCCATGCCACTGTGTTGTGTTAGGTTAACCTCATGTGGGAACCAAGGCACATAAGGAACTGAACCATGAAAAACCAATTATTGACACAGACTTTACTCAGCAGTGCCTGGTGACAGGTTGAGGGACAATGGGCATAAACTGAAACATAAGAAAAACCCCATTTTTTTCCTGTGAGGGTGATCAGCCACTGGCACAGATTGCCCAGTTAGGGTGTGGAGTCCTATGATCCTGTGAATAAAGGTAAGGAAAACCTGTACTGAAGTTGCCACACATTTTAATGACAGAAAAAGTGGTGTGAGGTTTGCTCCTAGTAAGGTAGCTCATTATCTTTGGGAACACTAAGGTAGCATCCCATTGTTACTATAGGGACGCAAAGGTTTTACTGTATATTTACCACGTTTATTCCCACTATTAACAACATACACACACTTTTTAATATATATAGGAATATCAAAGCTGGTCTGTATTACTATGACCTCAAATCCTACTAAATTACATAATTTAAAATTAAAATAAGTAAATAGTGCCCTTTTTCTTCTCAAATCCTATTATGAAGAGGGGTAGGCCAGAATAATAATTGAAAATAATACTTAAGAGCTATTCACTGCAAGAACCCTTGATCAGGGAGGGAGGTCTCCCTTTCCAGTGTGGTGGTACTCTAATGCAGCAGTTCCTGCATTTTGGATGTTCCATGAAACTAAAATTCTTCCTGCTTGTGTCCCTCAAAAACTTCTTCGCAATGTTCTCAAACAACTGCAAGTCTACTACTGGATTCCTGGTTAAAAACACCTGAAACTGTATCTGTGTTTAATCTACACAACCATGTTAGTTTGAGCTCTGAAAACTGGTTGCTTACCTGCTGGATTCAGACTTCCTGTGTGTTTTTCTATTTAAAACAGAAAACATCTCTACTGCTAATTCTTGCAAGTGTCATCAGTTCCCATGGGTTTAACTTTTCTCTGTTCCTGGGAAGACGATGGGATTCACTTTCTAGGAGCCAAAGAGAATGTAATCATCTTTCTGTATTTCAAGGCTGCTGCCAGGTCTCTGTGGAGACTGGAGATGGTGAAAACTCACTTTAGCCTAAGAGAGCTGTAAGATTTTCCTGACTGATTTATTTCAAGAAATTGATATTAGCCTTGTACCAGCCCTTATGCCATTTACTTGCTATAGATAATTTAAATGCAGTTAGTAGACCACAGTAACAACTTGGGATGAATGTCATGAAGGTGCCCCATGAAATCACTAGTGTTTCCAGGCATGGGGAGGATTCTAGGGAGAGACTAACAGCACTGGCCACAGCTCATCAGCTCAGAAACACTTTCTGCAGCGGCATACTTGCAAGACATCTTGGAAGAGCCGGGGTGACAGAGAAAAGTTTCCTAGGAAACTGGGCATGCAAATCCACATTGCTTTTGTGGCTTTTCCACAAGGAGCTAGTGGGAGCTGAGGTCTTCATATTGTTATCGTATTCTGTGGCTTCTAATGTTGTTCCAGGCTGAATTGCTGCCTCACACAGAAAATGCGCTTAGAGTTTTTAGGCCACTGTATATACCACACCCTGTAGGTCATAAGAGGGCTATTAAATCATACCTTAGGTGTAAAATTTGCATCTTAGTGTATCTTGTGAAAGATTTTGTAATCTGTACAACACGTGGCCAGCTGTTAATTCAGCCTGGAGCCTTTTGAATCCATTCAGAAACAGGTAAATACTGTGTTGCTTTAGTAGACCATGTGTTGCTTTGCTAGACCAATTCATTCTTATGCACATACAAACAGCCTGCTGCTGCTGTTGCTAGAATAGGAATAAAATATATACAGACTACCAGGTGAATTGGTCTTTGGTTGTCATTTGATGTTATTTGTAATGTAATATAGAGGTGGTATAACTATAAGTGAAAATGAACTAAAATGAAAGGGAATTTAATTTCAACTATGCACACTATGTACTTAAGGTACTCCCTGATGCACTGTCAGGATGATACTCCAGATTAATTCAAATGCCTATTAAAAAAGTTTTTTATGCACCTAAGCTTTTCTGTGATACTGCTCGTAACCATACCAGTTACTGAATATGTCCAGCTGTCAAGATCCGAGACTGTTTCCTGTTCTCAGAAAGATTTAGTTTAGTTCCTTGATATTGCAGCTATTACCAGGACTCAGAATCAGACAGTAGATCATACAAAAGGTCCTTTTATCCATAAGCAAAAGGAAGCGAAGTAAATCATGTAATTTTGATGAAACTGCTGTGCTTTCTTATTTTTTCAGTTGCTCATACATAGTGTAAAATAATTAGTAATTTCTAAAATTTGCCTGTATCTCATCATCTTGCAGTCACATCAGAGGCAGCACTGCAGCAAATACTGAATGAAGAGAAGGCAAATGTGGGCAGTAGTAGAAAATTGTATTAGCGGAGACATGTACATGTAGGAAAAGTTCTGCATGTACCAAATCTTCTTGCTACTTCTCATTTTGTGCTTAGAGAAATGTTTTAGCTTGCTGAAGAAGAACTACATCCCTATATCCAACAATCATACCGGTGACTTGTGCATATTTTGTGGAAGGGTTGCGTCCCTGGCAGTGTTTTGTATATGGCTTCATCATTTGTAGGGTCACTCAAACAGCTCCACACAGAAACAAGGCAGGAAATGTAAGTACACCATGGGAAAGAAAACATGGACAAAATACGAGCTGTTTTGGGCAAACCATTCAGGCACTTGTAGGTTTGAAGAGTGCATTCCCTGTAAGACTGCTACAGTTAGTTTACCATCTATCTAAAGGAGTTTTAGCTTTTGTGTGATAAACACTGCAACCATTTTTTAAACTGGCAGTAACATCGCTCTGGTTTTGATGTGCTCCTCTATATTATGAATGTTCCTAATCATCCCTTCAGATGGATTTTCAACTTGATCTGCTTCAGTTATTAAAATGGGAGATCAAACAGAATTGTGAAAGCCAGGATTGCTTTTTAAAAAGTATCCTTGTCCATATGGCATATTCAGATACTCTGGTAATGACTGGTGGAGTGATAGATGTTCCAACTGTTAAGCATACTTAGCTAAAGCAATATTTTTTGTTGAGAAAACATTCTTCTAAAAATGTGTTACAATGTGCATTCTACAATGGAATATAATAGAAAGTGGAAAAAAAGCTGTTAAGTCAATCCAGGCCATCACTCCACGGAGGCAGCATTGTTTGTTGCACTGAAGTTTTTAGCTCTAATTGGAGCTAGTTTTCAATTTCCCATACAATGGCATTTCAGTTACATCCGTTGGGAGATTATTTCACAGTACAATAACTCTGCTGAGATGTTGTGCTGATATCTGGCCGAAACCTTCCCTCCTAATTTCATCCCATTGTTTGCTGTTATAGCCCTAGGTATCACACTAAACAATTCCCCTTCTTCCTAAGCAGTTAGCTTGTCAAATATTTCTGGACAACTGCATTCACACTTAGTTTGGTTGTAGCTTGGTTAGTCTCTAATCACAACATTTCTGAATAGATTTAGGCTCAGTCCACTTAAGCTTTCTTCAGCTGATTTTTTCCACCTTTTTTTTTCTTCCCTTTTATATCCCTTCCCCCCACCCCCATTTGTGAGTAGCCCATTTTTGACAGCTAATGAGCAATGGCATCGTCTGGAGTGCATGACAGAGCCTTAGCAATTAGTGCTCTCACACCACTCGTGAAGCTGCCCATAGGTGAACCAGCTTTATTTTCATTGCTCTGCCACATTGCCATTCCACTTGAACTACAGATACACTCTTCTTCTAAGTTTCTGTTTCTCAGACTTAACTGCTTTCCAAGTCTTTCTTTCCTATTGCAGTTCTGGATATTTTGTTATTAAAAAATTCAGGAAACAATTAAATGAATTAGTGTTTGCTGAATGTTGTCCTTTTCAATGTTTCTGATGTTTTGCTGTAACATGAATGAAAAAGTTAACATTTGTCAATTTACTTTGTTCTTCAGTACTGCAAAACTATTGTTTTAGGGTTTTGTACATGGCTTCATCATTTGTAGGGTCACTCAAATAGCTCCACACAGATACAAGGCAAGGCATGGCAGGAAATATAAGTACACCATGGAAAAGAAAACACGGACATATCATCATTTGAGATAAAAGACAGTCTTCTCATGATGTGTCACTAGACAGATGAAATGAGTACTACATGGTAATGAAAACTGTCTTGAAAATATCAGTGAGGCTGCTGTTTTTTATCTTTCCAAATAATCCCTTTCTAGAAAACTGTGACTTTTGGAAGAATAGGAATACAATTAAGTCTGTGAATAGAATTTATAGAAGTCTCACACCCCTTCTGATTTCATACAAAATGACTCTTTAGGATTTTGTTGTGAGTCTCGCAATATTTCTCCATTTGCTGGAGGCACTTGACGATGTAAGAACCTCACTTTTCATTTTTAAGAGAATTGCCCTTTCAGGCTTAATTGATTGCAGAAGAAAGTTGAAAATATAACTCTGGAGTTTGCAAAAGCAGAAACAAAAATGCAGATAAGAGGAACTGAAGCTTTTTCTCCCTCTCTGATGTTTAAACAAGTTTCAAATTAGATTTAGATTTAGACTGGCCAACATTTATATTTAGATTGATGTACAATTTTTAAATTATTCAACCTGAATTCACAAGTCCATAAGTGCTTGTGGTCCTCTTCTAGCTTGGCTTAGAAATAAGTGGCTTCCTCCAGAGCTTTTTTGGAGTGATTCTCTTTATTCACAAAAATTACCAAATTCTTATACTTGAAGTGAAATTAATCAAACGGGAGACACCATTTCGTCCCCAACACAGCTTCCAGTCACTTTGATTTCTCAGTTCCAAAGTCATGTTTGCCAGTATTCATTCCCAGTCCTTACTCAACAAACTCTTCATAAAACGAGGTGCTAGATTATAGCGTATGATTTTCCTATAATGTACATGTTCCTTCACATGCTATGTGTGTTTTGCACATAGACTGTAACTTGCATTTGTATGCAGTACAAACTAGATGACATATTTGATGTGTTAGTAAAAAACCCGGGTTGTATTTCAGAGTAAAGTTCTTATGAACCTCTGCAACATCTTCTGTAATATATTGCAATGCTCTCAGCTACCTCATGGATTGTCCTGCATGTGAAGGACAATGTGGCATGGTAGAGCTAACTATCTAAGGCTGCAATTACCAGATCAATAAATACCCAGAAGCATAAAGTATTCCTAGGGCTGTCACCTTCCATTCCTGAAGTTATGGGGCTGTCAACTAGAGGCAGGAAGAACAACATGTTGTTAAAGTCATGATCCACTTCAAAATACACAGGAAACTGTGCCTCAAAAGCTGGTTTAGGCGGTGGTGTATGAATTGAGATGTCAGCGATGTTACTCATATAACTTTGAAAGTAACTTCAGAAGTTTTGAGAATATTCGTTATATCATCTGTAAGCTGTAGCGGGGACCACAGCAATTAGTTTTATTCACCTTGCATTTGATCATAGCTGCTCAAACCCACGAACAGCTGCAGCATCAAGATGAAAGGAATGTGAGCTCATGATGTTGCGCAGGCAGAGAGCAGGTAAGTGAACTCTGAACACAGTTGTTGCTGGTTACTGACTGCATAGAAGTGAAAACTACTGAGAGGTTTTTTTATATCAAAACCTCTTCATGATGCTTCATTTTCTTGGATTAGTATCACGATGTAAAATTCCATATGCGTCAATATAGAGAAGGCTTTTATTCATGGTAGCCTATCAAGAGCAACTGTGAACCTCATCAGTGAGGATGTCTTTTTGCTGGATAAAATCATGCAGAAATAATATTGCAGGATTTTATTATGTAAAAATGTAGCTTTTTGCTGTAAAGATATGGCTGAAAGAAGGTTACTTACTGTGGCTTTGGTAACACTTGGTGATTGAGCAGGATTAATGTATTGTGCAGCTATGAATTGCAATAGTTAAATACTTTATTTCAACCTAGACAGGTTTGGGTACATTTACTGGTGAATAGTTGACTTCTCTATCAATGTATAGTAGCATATACTACAAATCTGTTGATTTCTGTAGGTAGCATTTCTTCTGTATCAAGGTTGTCCTGTTATCAGATGTTCTCGGTTTTCCCCAATTGCATTATTGTTTATTTACAGTAAGACAGATAACAGTATGAAATAGTTGTCATTAATATTTGTATCAATAAATCAGGCTTCCAGACATGTTTCTGAAACAGAGATAGAAGGACAAAGCAGTAAAACAAAATTGGGAATATCTGTGGAAAAAACCCAGCTGACTAAGAAAAGGTAAACTCACAAAGCAAGCAGAAGAAAAAAAAAAATCCATTGTAGACAGCAAAGTTTATTAGTACGGGTAAAAGAAAAAAAAAAAAGGATGGCCAAGGAGAACACACAAAAATCTGAATCTTAGAAAATAAACAGTTTATAAAAGAGTAATAGTTCCATGAAACAATACTTGAAAATAAAGAGTGATTGAGTTCAAATTTGAAATTACTAATATTTGAGAAGCCTGTTAATAACACATGTGCCAAATCAAGGATCCAGTTTCATGAAGTACTCTAGATGTGAGTTGCTGTTGCTTTCAATATATAACTGGTGACAGTAAAGAATACATATAAGCAAATACACTTCTACTACTATAAAACAAGGTTGGAAATATTCCAACCTTATATTTAGTTTTGTATTTTGTAACATCACCATAGGATTTCAGAACCTGATCACACCTGGCAAAGGTGCTGCTCACATCCAGTGTGACAGCCTGCCTGGTGTATCCTGGCACTGGCAATTTTGATAGCTGTGATTTAAACAGCCATGTTTAGTGTTAGGAGTACTGCTGATAGTTCACATCATGAAGGTACTTCTTTTTTTTCCCATTGTGGTAAAGATAGTCATGCATTCTTGAGATCACCAGAAGTACTTCTGTGTCTTTGGATAAAATGCCTGAGAAGCTGTGAAGACTGTAATTTGTATTGGCACCTGCAGAAGATTGTGTAGGAGCAGCAACAAAACAAATCTTCTGATTTAAACATGGACAGTTACATGATTGTGATAATGGCAGTTACTTGTACAGATGGGTAAAGCAGGAAAACAAAGACACAAAAATAAAGAAATGAAGCTGTAAATACTTAGGGTGGTATGTATGAAATCCTAATGAATATTCATATAGTAACTAGAGCAACTGCTGGCATAGAGCACTAATCCTTCTGCAAATAACAATTAGCAGTGAGGTTGTAAAATGGGTGCTAATTTGCACATAGTATCAAGAGTTAAGAAATCTCCTGGACAAACAAAGGCTTTCTTAATTTGCAGAAAACTCCTGCACTGTGAATCAGATTGCAAAATAAGGATCTGAATCCCATCCCAATTTCTAAACAGGTTGCAGAGGCCCAGTCATTTGGGTACAAAAATGGACAGTCCTAAATATTATCTACGCAGAAATCAGGAGTAAGTAACTGCCTTGCCTCCCCTCCCCTCGTCTCCCCTCACTCCGTCTTCCCTCTTCTCCCCTCCTCTCTCTTCCCCTCCCCTCCTTTTTGCAGAGGTGGTTGGGAATGACGAAGATGGTGGTTTTGTACTAATTCCAGTGTTTAAATTACAATTACTAATGGACTGTGCAAAGTTTGTGCTGTGGCCATTGGAGGCTGAGTATGTTTTGAATCAAGGAGAGTTTAACAACAACTAGCACATGCATGGGATGTGCTGTATTGCTTTATGCACTGAGATTTGAAAACACTGTTTCGATGCTGCATGCCCAAAGTATTTTGAATCAAATGTTTTATGGCTTTCTTAACCTAAGAATTCAGAGACTAGGCATGTATGGCTGCTATCCATGAGTTTATACTGCCTGAGGATGTACACCAGACTTACAGATCTACACAGATATGTTAACAGTGGAACTGGCTTTTAGTGTGATCCTATACAGGCATTAAAGTAAAAATTATGTGCTTGACTGCAAATTCAATAGATATTCCAGATTCTGATGAATTCACTCCTTTTAAACCACTTACTATCTGTCCAGATATGCCCCTAAATACTTTTAAGAAGTCACACTTATGACAGTGACTATGATTTACTTATGGAGCTGATATGGAAAATTAAGATAAAGCACAATGTAGTGTATTATATTATGAATATACACTTTTAAGCTGACAGCTGTAGATGAAACATATCCTTTGGAGCAAGAATAAATCTTAAGAAGACAAGATAGACCCAAAAGACACTCGGTGTCCTATGTCAAACCATCTCCCAAAGAGGGAGATAAAAGAAAAGACTGTGAGAAAGACAGCAAGTGTGTTGTGTTTTGAATAATCACCATCTAATTATCAGTTTAGTGGGCTAATCTGAATCATCATGCTAAATAGCCACTAAGGCATGAGATCCCTTCTCCATAAATTTATCTAACCCCTTTTCAAGCCCCATTCAATAATACCACTGTGATAAGGTTGCTGTCTCCCACTGATCTCCATATGCATACAGCCTGTTAGCAATACAGTGAGCCCAGCAGCGTCTGATGCTGGTATTTCAAGTATTTGAATGTGTGTGCTTTTAGTTATTCTTTTTGTTTTGCTCTGGCATTTTTTTGTGCATTAATGAATCAATCCAGTTGATAGCTTTGAAACCCTGAGGAAATGGAATATTCATGTTATGTCATTGATTCACTAGATTGGAGCTGCTCCATGAGAAAAGAAAGAAATCATGTTGTCTTTGGAGAAACATCTGTACAAACAGATATTGATTCCATCATCTTCCCTTCATTTTTTCCCCCCAGAATGCATTTAAGGCATTTCCCTCACCCCTGTGAATTTAGTCTTATTATCTGTTAATGATTAAACTGGTGGCTCCATACACGTGTTCTGCTGTGCTGCAGACTATTTTTTAGCAGCATGGAATCAACATAATAACAAAGTTTGACAACAAAATACAAACATTCTGAGAAACTGTTTGTCCATAAGAAATGAAGTTTTGTAGCAACTGACACTTCTTACTTTGAAACTGGCAAAGTTTTGTCATAACATGTTGCCAAAAAGGGATAAAATTGAAACGCTTCTGAGTGTATTTATTATTCATTCATTTATTTACATTTGCAGAATGTAGCAGTAGCTATTAAGGTACCGTTGGCAGAGTGAAAAACAAAGATACTATATCAGCATATTTGACATGACGAAAGTCGCCTGCTACACGAGACCCATTTTTGTACCTACTGTCAACACAGTTAGGGTCTCAGAGGAGCATTTATCCTCCCAGTTTGAGATGTGATTTTTGGAACTGTTGTCAGACTATGAATCAATTTTAACTGTATCTTCTGACATTAAATCAGCATAAACCATGCACATTATGGGTTATTTTAGTTTGGTTCATTAGTAGTCATATTCTTTACTCTCTGGATGAAAGAATATTGGACAACTGATATGAATTGTCTTGTCTTCACCAAAAAATTTTAAAGAAATAAAAAGCAATGGAATATTTTAAATGGAAAGACATATGCCAGAATAACTAGAAATTTTCATGTTCAGTCAAAAACTGTCCCTATTTCAGGTGGTTTCTAATCAGTTGGAATGCAAGGCCCTGATTAGGTGGGTGCTTACAGCAATACTCTTTAAATTTAGAAATTAAGATTTCAGACGTTTGACAAGTTTTATTGTAAAATTTATTATGTTTTTCTTAAATTTAAAAAAGGATATCCAAACCCAGACTTTTCTTTAAAAGATAAATTAACTCATTGAACTGTAGTTAAGTTAAATGCAATATTCCTTGTCTGCATACTGAATAAAATATGTGATTTAATTTTCTGTCTGTGCAGAAAGTTGGGCTTTTTGGAAATTCTTTAAAGAAGTTCTCTGACTGATGGAGGATTCAAAGTAAGCCTCAAGTCTTATGTGCAAAGGCACATAAAGGAACAGTATGTTTGCCAACTTTATTTCCAGGTATTGTTAACGTAACTCCTCCTGCAGTAGTGCCTTGCATTAAATTTCATTGATTGTCCTTGATTTAAATGAAATAGTGAGCATTATTCAGTAATTTCCACGTAAAAGAAAAAGGTTGAAACATTTTGGAATACCAGTAAAAAATAGTTTATTTAAATTATAAAAGTGACAGTTTTTTTAATGCGTCTGTTAGCCCAGGGCTTAATCCAAGTTCCTTTAAAAAATTCCTAAAAATTTGCAAGACGTCACCAGTGTGGTTCAATGTCAAAGTGATTTTGTACTAGGCAATGGGTATGGAGCTATCTTAGTGGAAATTATATACTTTAAATCTCAATTTGGGGAAATTATACTGTATTTTAATGCTACCTGTATAAATCAAAGCTGGGATGAAATGTTTTGACTGACATTTGAAATAGAAGTCACACATCTTTATGACATGAATTGATGACAATTTGTGTTATATGCTTTAACTCAGCAGTCATGCAAAATTCCTCCTTTCATCTTACCCAGATGAAGATTAAAATTGCCAAGATGTATTTAAATGAAAAAGAATGAAATTGCCTTGAGAAAATTAATTTCAAGACAGGAGTAAAATATTTGAGCTGAATTTGCTCTGTGCTGTCAATACGATTGTACTGTAGAGACATTGAGAATTTCAATATTTCAAGAACTGGTATCATAGGGAAACAAAGTAGATACAGAAATAACCTTTCAGTCAGAAATTTTATTTGCTGAGATGTATCATCTTATGCAGACACAGAGGAAAAGATTGCTCTTGTTAAAATGTTTATAAAATACTTATTGGGCACAACGTAATATATCTGACAACTTTCAGGAAGAATATGAATGTGAAATATGATGTTCAGAGAAGCACATGTTCACGGATTGGACACTTCCCCTTTCCACTGCAATGCCAACAGCATGTTTAACTCAGGTTCGTGAAAAGCACAGCTAAAGCACTACGAAATTGTTAGTTAAAATGGGATGGAAATTAATTGCCAGAGTGAAAATGAAAACAAGCAAATGTAAAAAATAATCGGCATGTTGTTACTTTTCAAAGTAACTTCAGGATGTCTAGAAATAGGCAGGTGTGATGCTGTTTATCATGCCAGTTGAAGAGAATACACAAAGTATTGCTATGCTTTGTCAGCTGTCTCTTTTGTGCCATTCAAGCACTGAAGTAATACATAGAACAAATGAAAAAAAGAACAATAATTCTTTCCTTTATAAAAGTAGCACTGTGCAATGTATTGTTGGGCAACATCGATTAAGAATATAGAGAAAGAGTGCAGCTCAAATTGAGCCTTGGAGTAGGAAGAAATGGCTGAAAGCGCTTGACTTTCGTGTGCAAAGAGCAGAGCTACTTTCTCAGGTAAGGTTGTGGATGCTGTGTAGGCTGCGGCACTAAATAGCTAAACCTGCTAATGAGAGGAAATGGGAGTCTGTGAAAGGAATGGGACAAAGAGCTTTAGCAGTGGGAGCTGGGCGGCTGTTCTGTCTGACAGTTCAGATGACTCCTAGGTATATGTTTTATGTATGTTTTAGTTATAAATAGAACAAGAACTTTACTGGGACACAGCATGGTTATGTCATGATGAGGAGCTGGATTTGCAGGAGCCCTGAAGCGTATGAAGTGCAGGAGTGGTGAAGGAGCTGTTGTTCTGTAGATGGATGTTACTCAGTTTTATCTGGTGCAGCATGAGCATTTCAGACTTAGAAGATTACATCTATTTTTTTCAGCATGTTTATTATTTTAGAGGGAAAAATGTGTAAAGTTCAGGTTCACATCTGGTCTGGTTTGCCCACTTTGGAAGTCCACTTACATCTCAGTGATGGGAGCTCGTGGCAAGGTATCTGTTGCCAGACCTAGTTCATACAATATTTCAGTTCTGTAATATAATGTAGGAACATAGCTGTTCTTTTTAAAGACTGGTACAACATAAGAATCCTGTCCACCTTGCCAAGACAAATTCTGGAAAAGGATCTCTGGCTATATTTTCTCTCACCTCACTTTTGTTGTCTACTGTGCAATATCTGTGTCTGATACCTATGTCTGAGCTACTTGCCTCAAGCTCCCTCTGAAGATAAGGAAAAGAAAAAGCATTTTTGAGGTACGGTTAATTTAAGTGTTCATTTCTTTCTGCTGCCTACAAATGGAACTTAAAGTGACTACCTGAGCTGGAGGCTTTTTTTAAATGTGGACTTTTTTTTTACACTGTAGATGTCCATAGTGGGCCAGATGAATCTCGAAGTGCAAGCCAAAAGAGATAGTTATTTTATTTTATTTTTTAGTTTTGAAGGGGAAATTTTAACCTTCAGTAATGTTAACACATATTAATCCAACTGTTTGCTAATCTTAATAGCTGATGAATTATTCATTCAGTGGAGAAGTTCTTTCAGAGAATTCTGTCATCACTGAATAAGGTATCTGAGTATTTCCTGATGGCATTTCTTACTTACACTTTTGCACAAATTAATCAAAAGACAAGATCATCCAGCCCAGAGAGTATCTTTGATAATACCTTGAGGTGATACATTAACTTAGGCACTAGCAATGCTTTGTATTTTGTAACTGGTCTGTTAAACAAACAATAGGAAGTTCTTTAATTCAATAGATCCTTATCCACAATATTCCCATGCTTAGGGAATTTAAGCCTTGGTCCAGGAAGATCTATGCTCAATAACATGCCAAGTAACATAAAGCTGGTGCTTCTCCTGCCATAGAGAGAAAACAAACCCATTGATATGTAGCTCTCATCTATTACGTGTAATGCACAGCTCTGAGCCACGTAGTTTGGTAATGATTCACTATAAAAAGGATATATATTAAAGACAGCTTAGAAAGGACTTCCATGAAACTGCCCACTGCTTTTCAAAAGCAAACATGGAACACAGTTTCTTGCCAGCTTGTGTCAAAGTGCAGTAGGGCCGTTGGGTTATTCTACTTACAGGGATTGTGATCCAAACCTGATGTGATTTGAAGTTTTTAGAAGATAAACATGAATTGAAGTGTAAATTAATGACAATTGGAGAATGCGATTAATTGCATTCATTCCTCAGGAGCAAGGAGCCAAGTCACTCAGAGCAGAGGCCTTGAACGACTTGAACAACAGCAGTAAGAAAATTCAGCTGTGGGAACTTCCCATGACATGTCAGCCTTATGGGGAGCTATGGGTGCAATTTCTAAAAATGCTGGGGCATGAAGGGTGACAGTGGAATGCAGATGTGCAGAGTGTTTCCAAATCCAGAGGGTTTCATATGCAGTGTGTGTTAAAGGTGCAAAGTATTTCTTCTACGCAAACATACGAAACGTTCTATTTTTATATTTTTTCTTGTCAGGCTTTTTTCTAGAAAAGATGGAATTTTATGACATCCCATAGTTACAATTTAACATGTCTGCCATTCAACATTTTCAAAGCAGTTTCTCCAGATGACATGTATCACTAGGACTTAGGTTTACTAATTCTTAATGACACGTGTGAATGAAAATGTGATTCCTGTACAAAGTGTCCTGAAGAGTCCTATAGATATAGAAACATCTGTATAAATATAGAATGTAGAATATACTTTGACAATAAAGCATTTGTAGTTATAGTGATGTCTTGCATTTCCCAAAAGATCTTGGGCTGTAATCTAATGGTTCCAGACTTTTGTCGTCTTTGACCGTGGAAATACAGAGACCTTCATGCACTTGCATGAAATACTCAGGGCATCCATTAGGGCATCCTCAGGGCATCCAAATACTCAGTGGCATCCATTAGGACCTTTCTTCTTCCCGAGTTTTGTCCACTGTGTTCCTTACTGTGGTAAGCCAAGGCTGGCAGGACTTCTCACAACCTCTCTAGCAACAGGTTAAGCATTGTGTCTTCGCGCCTAGATGCAGTCATGATTAAATCACGGGTCAGTTACCTTGAACAGCTACTTGTCACCGATTCTAGAAACAAGATTTCCCAACCACTCTTTTCCATCATGCTAATGATTTATTCCGTATCATATGGCTATTAGTTATCTTGTATTTGGGACTGCCATAGCTGGGCTAGCTCTTTTAGCATTATTTAATCCATTTGTTCGTTGTACATGGCCATCAAAATTGCAGAGCTGTAAATTGGATTGAAAAAGGGTTTCTTAGACTGGGTCAAAGTGAAACAAAGACTTTTGGGTGTGTATAAAATGATGAGAATGTTCCACAGAACAAAGAAAGATATAAATAATAAATTGTTTCCCCAAGAATATTGTCTTTTACAGATCTGTGTGGATTGGAAGAGTGATGAACTGCTATATTTCAGATTTAAATTGTGCATGCAGTAATAAAATTGTGAAAGATCAGCATATTTCAGTACTGGTTTTAAAAGACTCTATATCCATTCCTGAGTAGTATAGCAGAATTCCATATCTATGATGTTGACAGTGACAACACTGGTGGTATTCATTGTAAATTATTAGCTATGAACCAGCTGGATACTTTTGCTTTTTGAATTACTTCTGGTTTTGTGCTTAAATCTATTTTATGAAGCTACTTAGTAAAAGCAGAGATATTTCTACTTAGAACCATCAGAGCTGAAAAGCATGCAAAAGTAAACAGAATTTTGTGTTTCTTCTACCCTCGCTTACTAGGATAAGTGATTCTTCACCATTGTTGCATGACGTTTTTCTTTTGTGAAGAGTCTACATTTCTTCTGAGTAGAATTAAACATCTTTTCTGAGGACAAGGATTGCAATTAAAATAGTAGCAATCTTCCAACTGAAACGTTAATAACTTTTTTTTTTTAATGTTTAATGTTCCAGAACAGGAAGTCATATAACATAACAAAGTTCAACGAACACTACAGAAGGCACGTTTATTATTAACGTCACATCACCATACAACAGTGACAGGCGGTGATCTGCAAATGCCGTCACAGATAGCAGAAGCAATGTGGGGAAATGAAAGGCTTCAAGAAGTGCAATTTTATAGCAGCATAAAACAATTGAGACCTGTTATTGTTAGGTAACTGTAAGATAAATTTCCAAATTAATACTTATGGTGCCTGAAAACATGCTTTTTGGGTTACTGGCTGTGTAAAAAGATGCATCCTGTATTTATATTGATTTGCAAGAGCCTTGGTTCTGCAAGCAGATCTAGCAGCGTGTATTCTAGGGTTTCCTGAAATAACCCTGTGTCCTAGTTTTTTAAGAGATAGGAGGGCAGAAATTTATATGAGCGTCTCAATCAGAAAATGTAGAATTATGTTTTGAATAGAATTCTGTTTCAGAATTTCCTACTGATTTTTCTGTTTCATTGAGCTGTAGTTAATTATTTTAGTTATTTTAATTTTCAATATAAAAATGCCTATCGACTTTATTTTTTGATCCATAAAAACATACATTTATATTGCTTACTTCCTAAATATAATATGTTGTGAACGTGGTGATAACAAACACAAAGAAAAATTTTAAACTCTTGTGTATCAGGAATTATACAAAATGAGCACTTAGAATTTGCCAGTTGTGAACTACTAAGAAAGAAAGGGTTCTAGATTTGTATATCAGTCATTCTGTGTTAGGAATATGCTGTTCTTTCTGGGATACCTCCAATGGGAAGATAGTTAATATCAAATTTAGCCCACTTGTCTTCATACTTCGGTTATTTGCTGTGGAGTTTTTTGTTTGGTTGGTTGGTTTTGGTTTGGTTTGGGCTTTTGGTTTGGTTTGGGTTTTTTTGTTTGGTTTTTTTCTGGGGTTTTGTTTGTTTGGTTACTTTTTGTTGTTTTTTTTAAAATTTGAGGCACGCCAGAGGTATTTTAAACTGAAGAACATAAAATAGAGATAGGATTAAGGCAATGCTTTCATCCACTAAGAGTGGATGTGACTATGATGGGCACTGTGGCGTACTGTGCTGTGACAGTAAGTGCTGAGCTCCATCAGTGAGCTGGAGGTTGCATTAAACCCTGAACTGCAAAAATTCATTCCAACACTATATCTCTTTCACCCCCATGACTTTTGAACCACCCATGACCTTGTTGCAATGCATATGCATTCTTATATTTGGTTGGTGAGATCCTTTGAAGCTTCCTCTGATGTGAAGGGGAGAGAATTTGGAACCAACCTCAGTGCTTCTGATCACCTTCAGAGTCACGAGGTGTTCGCAGATTTACTGTCAATGTCTAAAAACTAATGAACCACTTTAAGCCATGCCATAAAACTGGAATTCTTTTGTGCTTAATTAGATGGCCTAAAAAAGAGGAAATTGGACCAAAAAACTATAAAATTGGCCTCATCAAAACCAAGTGGAAACAGATGAGCAGTCACAGTAGCTCCACAATAGTAGTGCTGCAGTCCTTACAACACTGTATCTTGGTTGATTTGGATCGCTTATTCAAGGCCCTGTTTAAGTCT